>NW_022588468.1:0-14234 GCF_009834535.1 Camelus ferus | reverse complement strand
GGACTCCCCGCCCCCGTGAGTCCCCGCCCAGGCTGCGCCTTCAGGTAGATGCTGAAGCCACTGAGCCCAGTGCCTGAACGTGCCTAGGTGGACCCCATCACTCTCCAACACCCGCACAACACCCAAGGAGACCTCGTCTCTCCCATGTTAAACTATCACCTTTATGAAACAACATTGTTCTTTTCCTTCTTTTGTGATTTTATGTAAACTTTTTTTAGCTAATTTTAGACTGCAGAAAAGTTGCAAAAATACTAGTGTTTCCTTTATACCCTTCACCCACTTTCCCCTAAATCAGCATCTTACCCGACCGACCATGGTACAGTTATTAAAACTAGGAAATTAACATTGGTATAAGACAACTAAGCTACAGACCATTTGAATTTCCCTGCTCTTCCACTGATGTCCTCATCCTGTTCCAAGATCTCATCCAAGATCCCACACTGCAGCTAGTGGTCATGTCACCTTAGTTTCTTCCAATCTGTGGTAGTTCCTCAGTCTTTCCTTAATAAACCTGGTGCTTCCCTATGTGTCCCTGTGTGGTGGGCATGCCCCTTTCTCTAGAGGGAGCTGTGAGCGATAGAAGAGAACTTTCTTCGATGGCATTAACCTCTCTTTGCCATCGCTCTGTTGTCTCTGTAAGTCAGAATCCCACAGAAGACATAGGCAGGGGCTTTAGCAAACCATCTCATTCAGTGCCTTGAGCTGGCAGAGCGAGAGCATGCCTGAGCCTCACCAGAGCCTCGGCACTGCTGCTCCTCTGCTGCCAGTGGGTAATTACAAAGATCCCCCAACTCTTCACACCCTCTGCAATATGATTTTGCTGTTCCTCCCTTCCAGAGATGGAGTTTATCTCCCAACCCCTGGAAACTGAGCTGGCCTGGTGACTTGCTTGGACCAATAGAATGTTATGGAAGCAAAGCAAAATGTGCCAGTCGTGGACTCTCAAGAAGCCCAGCAAGCTTCCACTTACTCTCCTGCAGGAGGAGGTGAGTGGGGCACTGGCCCCAGGATCACAATTACTGGTTTCCTTTTCCTTTTCAGGCTCCAGCGTGGCTTGGCATGGCACTGTAGTTGATCCTGTCTTTAGTTAAAATTTTAATGTTTGTTCATCGTGGGTTTTTGCATTAATTTTGATCTGTAATATACTACGTTAAAATATTACTTATCTTAGAAAGTGACACAACACTGTAAACTAATGAAAAAAAAAGGAACACGAAACATCAAAAAATGTATATATTACTTCTCTTGATTACTTTTTTTGTGCCCAAGATAAATGCCTCATTTGTCTCACTCTAATTCTGGTTGTGTTCTCTTAGATTGCTCCCCAGCTGTTATGTGACCAGGCCTTGCTAACCTACTGGAACATGAAAGACACAGAGCCCATTTGTCCCCATCACTCTAGCCAACAGCCAGCCAACCCCAGAAGCAGACCCACCTAGTGACCAGCAGTTAACTGCAAACATATGAGTGACTGAAGCAAGTTGAATCACCAGCTGAGTTCAACCTAATTTGCCAATTCACAGAACTGGTTATTGTTCTAAGCTACTAAGTTTGGGGATGGTTTTTTTATGTAGCAACAGCTGGCTGATGTAGAATGTCACTCAGCAACTCTTGCATGAAGCAAGGGGAGAGAATAAATGGCCTCTCCGAGTGTCCAAGCGAGACAGGAGAGGTGGGCAAAGGGATCATTCAAGCTGGGCAACACCATCCTATGCACAGGTACATCTGGGGCCTGGCTGTCATCTGGGGCTCCATCCACCAGCCACTACCCCTCGTCACCCTCAAGAAGCCCCCATGGGTTTGAATTTAAAGACAGAAAAGACTCATAGGTCTCAGGGCAATATGTCTTTCTTCTGATTTCTACTTTGGTGTCCTTTCCAAAATGGCTTGCTTCGTCCCCACCCATGGAATGGAGGAGGAGCTGATTAATGTCCAAAGGGAAGGGGCCTCAGCAGATCCCCAGGCTCCTTGGAAACCTCACCTGACAACTAGGAATAGGTGGGACTGAGGAAGCATCTGGGGGGAAAGACCAGGGGAGGAGGCAGGAAGGAAGGTCCCAAGGATTCTGTTTGTTTTTTTCAGGGCCCAGGCTCCGGGGACGTGGATCAGTCTAAAGTGCAGGGCCCCTGGAGTTCTGGCCCAGCAGTCAGTGCCCTCCAGAGCTGGGTCTGGAGAAAGTGCATGCAGCACACCCACACCTGGACAGAGGCTGTGGGTCCAGGCTAGGCTCCCAGCATGACCCAGCCACCCCCGGTGACAGGAGGTCAGTGACTACAAGACCTTTGCTCCTGGGACTGATGGACTCTTGCTTGGGCTGGAGGGTGTGCCCTAGCCAGGCCTAGCAGCCCTGCAGAACAGGGATGGCACTGAGCAAATTCTGATGAGGCTCCAGGGTCCTGGAGTAGGTGGTGCAGAGGTAACTTGGAAGAAATGTTGTAGGTGCCTGAAGGTGCAGGAGGTCAGCGGACTGGCTGGCTCTGCCCCTGGGGACCCGAGTTCCTGGAGCAGCTGTCCTTAAGTCTTCTCATCTCAGGAGTCACCTTTCACCAGAGACAGGATCTGGGCTTTTGGACTTGACCTGCTGAGAATGAAGGGGGGAAGGGTCATGCCCTGAGGGCTGGGACCCCAGGCTGCAGGCCATGTGGCAGGGACCCCTGTCCTCCCTCAGTGAAAGCCGATGACCCAAGAAGAGTCGCAGCTTCTCCCTCCCCTGCCCCAGGGGCCTCCAGCATCTAGACAGCTTCTCCTGGAGGGCTCATTTCCAGAATAACGCAAGCTCAGAACCTCAGAGTGAGGGACTACCATGAGGGGCAACGGGGGGGGGGTATGGGTAAGCAGTGGGAGGTGGAGGCCCCCACCTACCTTGGCCACAGGGCACAGGCTTCTCAAGGTGGCTGCTGGGCTCTGGCAGAGTTCTCAAGGGGAGCAACAAGTGGAGGAAGAGTGCCGTGAACACAGGTGGCAGGAGTCCCTGGCAAGGGGTGGGGCACAGGGGCTTAAGGTGGTTGGGTGCTCAGTGGAGAGGAGGGGGCCTATCTGGAAGGAGGCAGAAGACAGGAGCCCATCCCTTCCCCTCTCCCCCATCTCCCACCGTGCTTCACTCACCCAGGGGCTGGGGCTCCCCAGTGGCTGTCAGGCCCAACTCCGTGGGCTGAATGCTGCCCAGAGGGTAGTCCCTGCATGGGTGATCTTTGGGCCTGAGCAGTGGATAGACAGCAGGAGACTGAGACCGTGACCATGAGCAGGGTGTTCTGGGGCTTCTTCCCTGCAGCTGGCAGCTTACCCCCAGCCCGAGCTGGGTGCCAGGTCACTCTCTCCAGCTCCCTTCCTACTTCCTCCTGAGAGGAGCCCTTAGGGTCTAGGATCCAGTTGTGACTCATGCTTTCCAGGGCCACCTCCTCTCTCCAGCCCTGACATTTCTCCCAAGCTCTGGCCCCACCCTCAGCATCCTCCAGATGTCAGCATCACTCAAGTCCCAGAGAGGGGTGGACTTCCTCCTGCCGTGGCATCTGTGTCTGCTCCTTGCCGTTGGGTGGCCCTGCTGCCCTCAATGATGCCAAGCTATGCTCAGCTGCTCCCGCCCCATCTCCCAGGGCCTTGCCCCTTCCGAAAGTCTCCTCAGGACCCCACCCTGGTGATGACATGCAGTCACTGTCCTCCTGCAGGCCCCCCATGCTGACATGCCAAGTTCTGCCCACCTTGCTCCTCTGCCCACAGACCCACAATCAACACTCACTTTGTCAAGGACGTCTCTGCCCACACCTGGGACCTGGCTGGTGCCCTGCCCCTGTCTGGGATGCCCTCTGCCCCCATCTCTAGCCCAAACCTTGCCCTCTCCCTCAGCTTGCCAGGAACACTCCCAAGGCTAGGCTGTATCGGATGTGGTCATAGGGGGCCTGCCTTGCACAGCGCCCAGTGAAGGGGCAGCCCTAGACTGACCATGCTTGGTATCATATAACCCCCATCCTAGGTCACGGAGAACTGGGTTAGGGGCAGGCCCTTGGCACAAGCACAGCCAGCACCATAGCTGCCCAGTGGTATGGAATGGAAAGATGTGCTGGGCCCAGCATTTGGGAAGTTGGAGGGGGTAAAATCCGAGATTAAGGCAGCGGAAGTGGCAGCGGGCTGAGAGCTCATGAGAGAGAAGCTGGAGAGGCTTGAAGGGCACAGTGGAGCAAGAATTGCATTATGAGCTGGTGGGAAAACAGGGCAAAGTCAAGGGTGAGGCAGCCTCTTGGTGGGAGAAACAAGAGACGTGGACAAGAGGTGAGGAACCACAGTAATGGGGGTGGGGGGAGGGTAGAGGGCCCTGCAGGGATCTACACCTTTGCTTGACTGGGAGGCCACTGAGGCCTTCTGCTTAAGGCTTCTTTCCATGGCCTCTGCCTGCCTCTCTGCACCTGAGGACCCCACCCTGGCTGCCCCAGGCCAGGCAGAGCTCTGAGGGACCGGAACCACCTAAGTCCCCAGTGCCTACCCACTGCACACAGGGTCCCTCCTTGAACCCCAGAGGCATTGCTGGAGACAGGGTCCTGGGTGCCGGCAGCAGCACCAGGCCAGGCTGGCCCCGAGGAGCAGAGGCAGCAGAAAGCTAAGGATCACCGCCAGCATGAAGGTGTCTTGGGCTGTGGAGGACAGGGTATGGCTGAGTCCTGAGGTGCACCACACGGCCCCTCCCCCTTCCCGACCCCCCCAGGGGCGCACTTTCAGACTGCACTGGACCACTGTCCACACTACCACCAAACCCCGACTTGTCACAGGAAGGCGGAGCCCAGCCTGGAGCACAGTGGCAATTATGGTTACTATTGCAAACCTGCAGAGGAAAGAAAAGTGGGGTCCTATGAGACCAGAAACATCAAGCCGCCTTCACCCCCGCCAACTTTCGGGCCACTCACCCCGTGGCCATGGCAAGCAATCAGGCAGAGCTCCAGCTCTCGGAAGGTAGCGTTCTGGCAGCGCCTGTCCTGGCACACCTATGGGCAATGCGTGCGCTTGTCAGTGAGGGGGCGTGATCCTTGGGCCTGGGGACTCAAGTGGCAGCGAGGGGTTGGATGGGCAGGGCTCACCATCTGAGGTCCACATTGGGTGCCTGACTCTACCAGGCCCAAATCAGGCAGGTCCAGCTGGGCACCAGGCAGCACGAAGGCACCCCTGCAGGTCACTTCGCGGCTGCCTAGGCGAACGGTGGAGTCCACCGGCACCGTGTGTGGTACCAGTGCGCTCTGCTCCCCGCCCTGGCACTGCAGTTTCCCACACTGTGCATCCCTGGGGACAAGTGGAGGGTAGTCAAAAGGCGTGGAGTTTCTCCCTACCCGCTTCCCCAGCTTCGCCTCCCTCCGCTCCCCACCTCTGAGCACAAGGCACGAAGCTGCCGTCGCTGTGCTGCCCACAGTTCCCGTGGGCGTCTCCTGCGGGGTTCAAGACCTGGAAACAGGCATCCGGGGCTGGGCGGGAGCCTGAGAAGCATGGGCGGGACTGGGGGTCAGCCCAGACCCGAACCACGCTCAGCCTGCCTCAGTTCCCCCGCCCACCTTCCCTGGAGTCGAAAGCGCGCAGACCCAAAGATGGGGGCGGAGCGCACGCGTGGTCTCACCAGGGCCCCAGAGCCGCTGGCACTGCTGCTCGAGCGTCGGACACTCGCCGTCCCGGCAGGCGCCGCGGCCTCTGGCGCAGGGAGTGCCGTCCAGTAGGTAAATGTCAGGGGGGCAATAGGGGGAGGTGCCCGTGCAGAATTCAGGGAGGTCACAGTCGCCTGCAGCCCGGCGGCATGGCGCGCCCGCGGGCTTCAGCTGCGCAGGTTCCCCGGGTGGAGGGAGGGCGGCGAGGCACAGAGACAATGGACAGTTAGAGACCCGCGCCGAGAGCGCTGATTGGAAACGGGAGAGCCTGGTAGCGAGGTCCACGCGAACACACGCACAGGGCAGAGCCAGCTGCCAAGACTTCCCCAGCCCTCACTCGGAGCCTTCTATGCCCTCACCAGGCAGCGGGCGCAGCAGTCCCCATGGGTGCACTGGGCCCCCGCACGCAGTGAGCAGTTGTGGGCAAGGCAGCAGGAGCCCGGGCACTCCTGGAGCCGGAAAGGCGAGGAGGGACCAGGTGAGGGTGCAGCGCCCAGACCTCCGGGGAGGGGCGGGCGGGGGCCGGCCTTGGTCCCCTAGGGCCAGACCTTCGGACCTGACCTGGCCGGCGCCGCAGTCACACTCCTCGCCCTCTTCCACGAAGCCGTTCCCGCAGCGCGCCAGCGGCACCAGGAGCCCAAAGTCCGGCGCGTTGGAGAGGCACGCGCCGCCCCCCTTTCGGAAGAAGGCGCGCAGCTGGCGGCGGCTGCAGGCGCTAAATACTCGCGGGAACGGATGCCTACGGGGGGAGGAGGGTGTCGGGCATGCAGGGACCACCCCTGCCAAACTCTTCCCTCGGATCCCCTCCCCCCTACACACCAGTGCTTAGCCACACAGCCGCCCGATGCGCGGACTCCGCCCCAGCGACGGGTGGTCTAATTCTCTAGAGGGGGAGCTCTGAGAGGGTAAGAAACTGGCGTAAAATCACGCAGTGAGCCGGAGGCAGAAGGATGTGAAGCCAAGATCCGGCAGCCCAGGACCCGAAGTCGAATCCCCACCCAGCGCCCCTACCCCCTGTTGGAGTCACCTCGCAACATTGTTCCGAAAGTAATTTCCATATTTGTGAGAATCCACTTTGCCTGAGTTTCCTCCGTTTAAGCCTCATAAACCTCAAGGAGGGTACTATTATCATCACCCCCATATTGCAGAAGAAGAAACTGAGGGATAGTCATTTCGCCCATAAAGATACAGCTGAGGAAGCCTGGGCCCCGCGGGGCCTCCCTCAGCCCCTCTCCCTCGAGCGCCGGTACCCGGTAGCCGCTGCCATGACGCAGCCACCCTGCTCCGCCGCCGCCTCCCCCGCAGCAGCCGTGGGTCGTGGCTGAGACCGAGGCTGTGGCCTATCTCGTGGGCCATGTGGCTGCAGCGCCAATGGGGAGCTCCGAGTGGTCCTAGGAGACGTGAGATGATCACCGCGGGCTGCGGGGACCGCACCTCCCCGGCACCTCCCCTCCCCTTCCGGTCCCGGGTGGCGCTCACCGTGCTCACGCCTCCAGAGCTCTCCTCGAGGCACATGCCCTCGACGGGCGCCAGACAAGGTGGAGCAACCAGGAAGGAGATGGGAAACTGGGGGAGGAGAGAAGCGGATCAAGGATGGAGTGGAGTAAGAGCAGGGGGGGGGACAGAGTGGGGGGGCAGAGGAAACGCACGTGAGCAGCGCGCCGAGTCGTGTGGCCGCCGCGCCCACAGCCCCCGGCCACTGCAGGAAAGCCCAGAGCGTGGCGTTCGCGTCTGGCGTGACGCGGCTCCGGTCCTGCTCGGTCCACACTTCCAGACCGGTCAGCGCCACCTGGATGTCCAGAGTCCTGAGAATCTGTGGACACAGCGGGACAAGGCTGAAACGGGTGATCTGCCTTGGTGCCCGTGGGAGCGCCCTTCTTTGCTTCCCTCCGTCCCCTCTCCCCATCTCCAAGCTTGTCCCTGTCACGCTGTCACCCACGGCTCTCTCCCCAATGACCCAACCTGATCCACATAGCTGGCGACCTCCAGAAGACGTTGTTTGGTGTGGTTCAAGTTCCGGTGCTGGTCAAGAACTTGAAAGGCAGAGAAAGGGCGATGTGAGGGGCTGAGCTGGCCACATCCAGGCGGGCCAACCCCCTTGGGGCTCCTCTCACCAGGGTGTGGTCAGCCACTATGTACAGCTCCAGGTATCTCGGACTTCTGAGGGACTCCCGCCTCTCCTGGGGGTGGCAGTGGTGACCCTGAGTGGCAGGCTGCTGGGCTTGAGCCCTGACCAAACCCAGTTCCCAGAACGCACAAAGTTAACGTTAAAATTCTCTTGAACTTGTTTCTTCAGCCTCCAAATAAAAATGTCAGGACAGGAGGCCCTGAACTGGGGCTGTGCATTGCTGTCTCTGATTTTAGAGGGCTGTGGATACTGCATGCCCACTCCCACCCTACCCATGCCCCTGACCCTGATTTGGGTGGCACGAGAAAGTCTGGCCATGTCCCCTTTGTCCCCTGGGTCCTTGTGGCTACAGGATCCTTTCCAGCTGAGCAGCTGCTCCATCCGGAAGATCTTGTGGGTCAAGAAGTCCTCAGAGTCCCCAGCTGGCCAGGGATGCACATAATAGCTGGCATTGCTGCTGAGCATGATCAGGCCCCTAGGGTGCAAAGGGGTGCAGAGACAGGTATAAGGGAACTCTTTCCCTAGCCCCAGGCCCAGCCCCCTCCTCCTGAACTCCTCACCTCATCCCAGAACAGGTGCTGAGGACTACCCAGGAGTCAGGGAAGCCCCTCACACGCCCATGGTAGTGGCAATGATCCTGGAGAGCAAGGGACCCGGCCCCAAATCTCAGCCAGGTCTGAAGTGGGAGGGGCAAGAGAGAGCCTGGTGGGGGACTGAATCCAGCTTTCTTTAGGAACAGGAGGAGAATGGGGGAAGTGGTGCAGAGGCCTCAGGGGGTGCATCCCCGCACCCCTCACCCAGTTCTCAGAGCCCATGGAAGTATCTCACCGTGCGGCTGGGGACCAGCACCACTGGCTGCCCATTGGTGTGTAGTGGGTTTCTGTGTATCCCGGGGCCAGCAGCCTGCTAGGAGGGGTTGTTGCAGAAATGACCTAATCCAGCCTTGCCTCCTCAAGGATGCCCTTCGGTCTTCCTCCCTGAATGCTAATTGAGTAGCTCTGAGTGAAGCACCCAAAATGTCTCTTAGGGAAGGGAAAGGAGTGACTATGCATTTTCCAGCTCAGAAAAATCTTGGGCTGGGGGAGCAAGATGAAGGGCGGGAAGGAGCCCCGGTGATGGCTTAGATGTGGAAGTGGGAGTGTGGGACACACCAGGGATGAGTAGAAACAAGGGGAAGGTTGATGGTCCCAGTGGGCCTGTGGCAGGCAGCTGGATCCACAGGTCAGGAGTGTTAGAGAGAGACTGGGCAGGAGGCGAGGAGTCAGGAGGCACTGCCAAGAAGTGGGACTTGGAGTCAAGAAGTGTGGTGAACTTCCTAGGTGGCCCTGTTGCTGCCCGCCCTTGTTGGGCATCTGGACAACCCTCTAGGCCACCCCCGCCCACTCAAAGAGCCTTCAAATCTTCTCCCCAGGCCCCCAGATCCCATGTATCTCCCCATCTGTCCTTCAGCAATGCTCACCCACTGCTTCCAGAGAAAAAACAGGATCTACACCACTTCTGGCCCATCCTATCTGAGCAAGGATCCCCCTCCTCTCTTTTTCAGACCCCACTCAAATAATGATTCCATCTTCAGGCTCCATCTCACCAGGATCCTTCCCACCAAGATGGGAAGTAAATCTCTCTAAAGAAAATCTTGCCCCACCTCACCTGGACCTCTTTACCCCCAGACTGCCCTAAAATCTTGTGACGCCTGCTTCTGCACTTGCCGGTCTTTCCTCTTTTCTCCAGCTGTGCTCCCGCACTCCATGCATACACTCAACCCTAGGAGGGAGGTGATGTAATCACCCCATTTAATGCATAAGGACATCGAATCCCAGAGAAACTATGATTAAACATGGTGGAGCCTGTCTGTTCCCAGTGCATGGGGAGGATAAAACATGTAAAGTGCTTAGAACAGTGCCTGCAATGAAACAAGCACTTGATAAATGATAGCTGTTGAAAATGGTCTTAGACATGCACCCACCCAGCCCAGCCCAGCCTGCTCACTCACCAGCTCAAAATCTTTGGTTTTGCACCATCCCAGACACTCAGCACCACATTGGCCTTCTGTGATTCGGCCCTACTAGGACTCCCCAAATTTGTTTTTCCCCTGCTCCCTTCCCTCCAGTGGAGACTCCCCAGGCAGGCCGAATTGCTGCCCCCTGAATGTGCCTGGATGTTAGTAGCCACTGTACCTCTGTCCCTGCCATTCCCACAGCCTGGAGCACCCGCCTATTTTTGGAATCCATCCTGGATTCTCTTTTGACTCAGCACACCCCGTGAGCACCCACCAGGTGATGCTCGTTCAGTCTTGGCAGGAAGCAGACAAGATGCTCCTGGGGCTGGGATGAGAGAGGTTCCCACAGCAGGGCTGATCCAGCCTCAGTAGTCTATGTCAGTCTCAAGGGAGCCAGTCCTGGGCTGGCATGACTCTCCCTGTCACCTGCACCTCCTCCTCTGGGGCCCTCGTCCCATCCAGCCTCCCTCTAGGGTTCCTGACAGTCCTTGCTCCCAGCACCTATCCCTCCCCAGAGACAGAAGCTATTCTTGGCTCCCAGCCCCATCCCAGACCTGGTACTCACTGGTTCTTCTCCAGCTCGAGCAGGAGCTCCCGGCCTTCAACCTCCAAGGCCACCAGCCCTTCTTCTAGCTTCGAGACCTGGACAAGAACGCATGCATGGCTGAGAGAGCAGGCATCTTGGCCTCTTGCCTGCCAGGGAGCAGGAGGGGTATGGAGCTGGCTGGTGAGGGAGTTAGGGGGGAGCACAGGGGTATGGGGTGGCAGGCCTCCTGCTTGTCCTGGGGGGTGTGGATGAGTGTGGGGTGAGAAAATGCAAAGATGTTCCCAAACTCGGAATGTTCGTTGTCCTGTCAGCAGCCATTTGACAGAGCCTGCTAGGTGCACATCACATCCCTCCTGGAGAGACAAGAAGTCTCAGAGAGGTGCCAAGCCTTGCCCAAGGTTACTAGGCCCTTCCTGTGGCCCTCCCTCCACTTTCATGCCCAGAAGCCTTTCTCTATGCAGGGAAGACGGTGGGGGTCCTCAAGACAGGGGAGAAGGGGGCAGCTGCTGCTCCAGCCTCCTCACCGCTTCTCCTTTCCATATCTTGATGCTTGCTCCCCACTCCCTGTAAAACTCAGACTTAGTACCTCCACTTCCACTTCTGATAAACTGCACCCCAAGTTTTCCTATGCCTCTAGCAGGCTCACCACACACCAGCTTCATTAAGCCCCTGAAGTAAACACTGACCTGCAACCCAGGCCGAGAGAAAAACACTGGCTTTCTCGGCTAGAGGTCAGGAGGGCGGGCCTGGGCCTGGGCCTAGGCCTGCCCACCCACCCTTCCTTCCCTCTACTCTCTTTGCTTCTTCCTCTCTTTAGGGATTACCACATCTGCCCCTTGTCCACTCAGCCTGGCTGGGGGCCCAGGGCTGGAGCAGGCCTGGAGCCTCCTGAAGAGCAGCTGTGTGTTTGGAATGCTGGCCTCCACCCCTGTTGGCCCTCCCCTTTTATCCCACAATGTATTGGGCTGGGCCCCAGGCCAAGGGGCCCAGAGTCTTGGGGAGACCCTTCCTCTGCAGGTGGGGAGCAGATAGTCCCCTGCCCCAGCCAAAAGTCCCCCAAGGCCCCAGGCATGAGCTCATGTGGCTGGAATGCCACTTGTTTTAATTGGAAAAAGGTTTGCACTGAGGAAAGGCAGCAGCGCAGACGGAAGGCTACACACCCTACCCGCCCGCACCCTCTCTGGGTCCCTGCACCCACTGCCGTCCTCACTTCTTGCCCTCTTGGTGACCCTGCCCCTCACGATGCAGTCCATCTCCAACCTGAAATGTGGGTGTTTCCTGCTTCCAGGACGGGACTCCGGGCCACTCCGTCTGCTGTCTTCAGCTTGGCAGGCTTCACAGGGACAGGGGCCAGCAAGCGGGGAAAGCAAAGCCCCTCTGGCATTCCCCTCCTGGTCACAGCCAAGGCCAGGCGCAGAGGGAGGGCCATGGTCAGGGGGCCTCAGCGTGCGCCCCCTCCCCCCCACCTGTGACATCCAAGAGAGCAATCTCAAAGCTCCAGCCAGTGCTGTGCGGACCACTTAAGTAGGGGCCCCGAGGGTTTGGGGGACCCAGTGAGGGACCTAGGCTGGGAGTTGTTGGGCCTGGTGGGGGTGAGGGGGTTGTCCCAGCCTTCAGGGCAGGGTTTGTCTGCCTTCCTGCAGGCTTGGACAGTGGGCTGTCCTCTCCTTCCTGACAACTCAGGATGACGATGGCTCTCTAGACTTAGGGGACATTGGCCAATGGTTTGAAGTCTTCCAGACCTTAGTAGGTCTCAGGCTTCTGGGTTACAGAGCTGTGTGACCTTGGGCAGTTTCTCCAACCTCTCTGGGCTACAGTTTGCCCCTCTGTGAAATGGGCATACAAAGGCTGCTGGCCTTCTGGTTTGCAGCACAGCTGTGTGGCACATATGGATGGGGGCAAGGTGACTCTGAAAGTGTGTGATGTGTGGGCGTTGGGAGGAGGCTGGGGCAGAGTGTCCAGGAGAACCAAAACGGGGCAGGCTTGCTTGCATCTGAGGGCACTAGGAGAGCAGCTACTGGGCAGAAGTGGATCCCACATGAGCCAGTGAGGCTGAAGTTTCAGGCCCCTCCATGGCAGGATTGGAGGGGACAGCAGTGAGTCCACAGAGTCACATGTTCTAGTAAACTTTGCAAAAGGAAGATTTTTGGTGTTTTCTTAGAGTTCCCTGAAAAGCTCTGGCCCCACCTCTGCTTGATGGAGTGGGGATGGCCCAAATAATTCTGGGAAGAGAGGGTTAGGAGGAGGTGGGGGAGAAGAAGCTGGAAAATGACTTCCATGTGTTCAGGCTCTCTCCATCTCAATGGCTCTCACCCCCACCTGCCAAGGCTTCAGGGAGAGCCTGAAGGACTTGGGGGATCTAGGGACCCCAAGAAAACTGCCAAGCTGAAACTTGGGGAGTGGCTGAAATTTGGGGAGTGGCATAGGGGCCGAGAGACCCTGGGCATCTGCAGAGGAAGGGGTGACCTGGCACTGACCAGCTCTTCCAGGGTGACTATGTGCCAGGGACGTCCATCCAGGACCCAGTGTGGGATGACTGGCTCTCCAAAGGTGTTTCCTAAAGTGAGGACAGAGCACAGGGTGAAGGAGACCTGAGGGACATAGGGAAGTTGGGGACAACAGAGAGAGAGAGTTACAGGATGTCAGCAGGGAGGAATGTGAGACTCCATCTTCAATACTCAAAGGTTTAGCCTGGAGAAAGTTGGCCACCCATGGGGCACCCTTGGAACTGAGGAGCCACCAGGGAGGTGGCAGAAGAGAGACAGAGGAGCCTGGGAGGAACAGTTCAGCTGGGAACTTGGGAACCCCACTGACTTTATAGGGGAATTTGGGGTCAAAAATCACAAGGAAGAGACCAAGGCCTCCAGTGCAGAGGGGAAGGGAAATGGGAGGCCGCTTTGGGTATTTTTAGACTGGGCAGCAGATGCCTTTAGGGTGAGAAATCCATGAAAAATGGATGCCTGAGTCTCCCCTACCATCTGAGAAAAACAATAGCCAGATGTTGCCTTGGGAGGCCTATCTTGCCCAGAGCGCCCCTTGGGGGCTTCATGCTCAAGGCAGGGTTTCCAGGGATCCTGGCCCAGAAGCCCCCTCCTCAAATCTTCAAGGAGGGAGTTGTTTGGGGGACAACTTGAGTGCTTTCAAGCCAGGTATGCTGAAGGAAGAGGCTCCAGGAGGAATACCAAAGCCCAGCATTACTCAGGGGGTGCCTGGAATGCTCCCTCGGAGTGATCCCAGAACCCCCGTGGGCCCCAGCAACTCTCACCACTCCCGCCCTGCAGGATCAGAACTCAGGCTGGCCTGAGCCCACAGGCAGTCAGTCCCTGGGGAAGCTCAGCTCCCCAGAACTCACAGCTCCCCAACCCCCACCGAATCCTGGCCCCAGTCCTGCCCAGGCTGAGATGGCTGCCTGTAGAAGTGGCTCAGCTCCAGCCAGGCCACCCCAACTCCTTTCTCCTTCCCCATCTCCTCCTCCAGATGCCATCACCTGGAGGAGCATCCAGGAAGTCCCCTTCTCCCATGAAGCCCTCCCTGATTGGGTCAGCTAGTTGCCATCAGGTAGGTGGGGGGTGGGGTGAGGTGATGCAGGGCCTTGGAATGGAGGCTGAAGGACCAGTGTAGGGAGGGGAGGTCTCAACCCAGAGAGGACTTAACTGGGTGTGGAGAACCATGTCTAGCTGGTCCTAGGTTTCCCAGGGTGGAGAGGGGAAAGGGTGCCTGTGTGTACGTGTGAGTTGGGGGTTCTCCTGGTCCTGCGTGCACACATGATGGTCATTGGCACCTTGATGAGGGACAGGGAGGCAGAGGTGGAGCTGTGACTAGGTGGATGGGAGTGGAACCTGGGGGAGCCAGTGTGGTGTTAGGAAGCACGAAGCCCCTCTCCACTCCTCCCACAGGTAGTGTCATCCTCCCCTGACCCCAGGCTGAAGAGGAGGGAGCAGTGGA
>NW_022588467.1:0-14291 GCF_009834535.1 Camelus ferus | reverse complement strand
CCTCCCTATGTCACAAGGTTCCCAAACGTCCTCTCTGCTCTCACCTTTATTAGTTTTCACATTCTCTCCATCTCCTCACAATGTTCCAGATCGCTCATCCTAATCCACATAATTGATTCTAAATCTTTCCTCTACTCTCTCCTCATAACGATTTCCAAATCTCTCCTTTCTCCTCATAATTATTTCCGAATCTCTCGCCTCTCACCTCTCCTCTTAATTAATTGATTCTCCTCGTATATCCTCATAACGATTTCCAAATCTCTATCTGCTGATAACGATTTCGGAATCTCTCTTCTGTGCTATCCCCTCTCTACGCCTAAGTATTCCAAAATACCTACTGTTCCTGACAAATCTTTAAAACTCTCTCCTCCTCTCTCCGCAGAATGAATTCTAAATCTTTCCTCTATCCGCTGTGCTCGGAAATTTTACCAATATGTCTTTTCTCCTCTCTTCTCATAACTATTTCCTTTCATCTCGTCTCCTCTGTCCTCATGACCATTTCGAAATCTCCCATCTCCTGTGTCCTGATAACGATTTCCAAATCTCTGCTCTCTGCTCTCACCTCTCTTCTGTTTAGTATTCCACAGTCTCTCCTCTCACCTCACAACTGTTTCCAGATCTCTCATCCTATCTCCACATAATGAATTCTAAATCTTTCCTCTAACCTCTCTCCTCATAACGATTTCCAAATCTCTCCTCTTAATTAATTTGAGATATCTCCTGCTATATCCTCATATCGATTTCCAAATCTCTATCTCTGATAACGATTTCGGAATCTCTCTTCTGTGCTATCCCCTCTGTAAGCCTAAGTATTCCAAAATACCTACTGTCTCCTCACAAATGTTTACACATCTCTCCTCCTCTTTCCGCATAACTAATTCTAAAGCTCTCCTGTATGCTCTCTTGTCATAAATACTTAATAATATCTCTTTTCTCCTGTCTCCTTATAAGTATTTCTAAATCTCTCCTGTGCTGTGTCCTCTGAACGATTTCCAACTCTCCTTACTCCTCATAATGAGTTCCAATTTTGACCTCTCATGTCTCGTTTTAATTAATTTGAGCTCTCCATATTCTCATAACGATTTCCAAATATCTCTTCTGTGCTATCACCTCCCTCCTCATAAGTATTCCAAAATCTCTACTATCTCCTCACAAATGTTTACAAATCTCTCCTCCTCTATCCGCATAATTGCTTCTAAATCTCTCCTCTATCCTCTCTCCTCATAACTATTTCAAAATCTCCCGTCTCCTGCGTCCTGATAACGATTTCCAAATCTCTCCTATCTGCTCACAAGGATTCCCAAAACTGTCCTCTCTGCTCTCACTTCTCTCTCTTTGTATTCCACAATCTCTCCCTCACCTCACCACTGTTTTGAAATCTCTCATCCTATCTCCACATAATAAATTGTAATCTTTCCTCTATCCTCACTGCTCATAAATCTTTCCTTGTATCTCTTTTCTCATCTCTCCTCAGAACGATTTCCAAATCTCCTGTCTCATCTCTCCTCATAATTAATTTGAGTTCTCTCCTCCTATCTCCTCATAACGATTTCCAAATCTCTTTTCTGTGCTATCACCTCCCTCGTCATAAGTATTCCAACATCTCTGCTGTCTCCTCACAAATGTTTACAAATCTCTCGTCCTCTCTGCATAATTTCTTCTAAATCTCTCCTCTACCCTTTCTCCTGATAACTATTTTGAAAACTGCCCTCTCCTGTGTCCTGATAACGATTTCCAAATCTCCTATCTGTTCACAAGGATTCCCGAAACTCTCCTCTCTGCTCTCACCTCTCTTCTCTTAGTATTCCACAGTCTCTCCTCTCCTCACAACTGTTTCCAGATCTCTCATCCTATCTCCACATAATGAATTCTAAATTTCCTCTAACCTCTCTCCTCATAACGATTTCCAAATCTCCTCTTAATTAATTTGAGATATCTCCTGCTATATCCTCATATCGATTTCCAAATCTCTATCTCCTGATAACGATTTCGGAATCTCTCTTCTGTGCTATCCCCTCTCTAAGCCTAACTATTCCAAAATACCTACTGTCTCCTCACAAATGTTTATACATCTCTCTCCTCTTTCCTCATAACTAATTCTAAAGCTCTCCTGTATGCTCTCTTGTCATAAATACTTAATAATATCTCTTTTCTCCTGTCTCCTTATAAGTATTTCTAAATCTCTCCTGTGCTGTGTCCTCTGAACGATTTCCAACTGTCCTTACTCCTCATAATGAGTTCCAATTTTGTCCTCTCATGTCTCGTTTTAATTAATTTGAGCTCTCCATTATGTTCTCATAACGCTTTCCAAATATCTCTTCTGTGCTATCACCTCCCTCCTCATAAGTATTCCAAAATCTCTACTGTCTCCTCACATGTTTACAAATCTCCTCCTCTATCCGCATAATTGCTTCTAAATCTCTCCTCTATCCTCTCTCCTCATAACTATTTCAAAATCTCCCGTCTCCTGTGTCCTGATAACGATTTCCAAATCTCTGCTGTCTGCTCTCACCTCTCTTCGTTTAGTATTCCACAGTCTCTCCTCTCACCTCACAACTGTTTCCAGATCTCTCATCCTATCTCCACATAATGAATTCTAAATCTTTCCTCTAACCTATCTCCTCATAGTGATTTGCCAATCTCTCCTCTTAATTAATTTGAGATGTCTCCTCCTATATGCTCATAACTATTTCCAAATTTCTATCTCCTGATAACGATTTCATATCTCTTCTGTGCTATCCCCTCTCTACGCCTAAGTATTCCAAAATACCTAATGTCTCCTGCCAAATCTTTAAAACTCTCTCCTCTCTCCGCAGAATTAATTTTAAATCTTTCCTCTACCGCTGTGCTCGGAAATTTTTACCAATATGTCTTTTCTCCTCTCTCCTCATAACTATTTCCTTTCATCTCGTCTCCTCTGTCCTCATGACCATTTCGAAATCTCCCATCTCCTGTGTCCTGATAACGATTTCCAAATCTCTCCTTTCTCTTCATAATGATTTCCAATTTTGTCCTCTCATGTCTCGTTTTAATTAATTTGAGCTCTCCATTATCTTCTCATAACGATTTCCAAATATCTCTTTTGTGCTATCACCTCCCTCCTCATAAGTATTCCAAAACCTCTACTGTCTCCACACAAATGTTTACAGATCTCTCCTCCTCTGTCCGCATAATTGCTTCTAAATCTCTCGTCTATCCTCTCTCCTCATAACTATTTCGAAATCTCTCCTCTCAATTAATTTGAGATCTCTCCTCCTATATCCTCATAACTATTTCCAAATCTCTATCTGCTGATAACGATTTCGTATCTCTCTTCTGTGCTATCCCCTCTCTAATCCTACGTATTCCAAAATCTCTACTGTCTCCTGAGAAATGTGTAAAACTCTCTCTCCTCTATCCGCATAATTGCTTCTAAATCTCTCCTCTATCCTCTCTCCTAACTATTTCAAAATCTCCTGTCACCTGCGTCCTGATAACGATTTCCAAATCTCTCCTATCTGCTCACAAGGATTCCCAAAACTGTCCTCTCTGCTCTCACTTCTCTTCTCTTTTGTATTCCACAATCTCTCCCCTCACCTCACCACTGTTTTGAAATCTCTCATCCTATCTCCACATAATAAATTGTAAATCTTTCCTCTATCCTCACTGCTCATAAATCTTTCCTTGTATCTCTTTTCTCATCTCTCCTCAGAACGATTTCCAAATCTCTCCTGTCTCATCTCTCCTCATAATTAATTTGAGTTCTCTCCTCCTATCTCCTCATAACGATTTCCAAATCTCTTTTCTGTGCTATCACCTCCCTCGTCATAAGTATTCCAACATCTCTGCTGTCTCCTCACAAATGTTTACAAATCTCTCGTCCTCTCTGCATAATTTCTTCTAAATCTCCTCTACCCTTTCTCCTGATAACTATTTTGAAAACTGCCCTCTCCTGTGTCCTGATAACGATTTCCAAATCTGTCCTATCTGTTCACAAGGATTCCCGAAACTCTCCTCTCTGCTCTCACCTCTCTTCTCTTTAGTATTCCACATCTCTCCTCTCACCTCACAACTGTTTCCAGATCTCTCATCCTATCTCCACATAATGAATTCTAAATCTTTCCTCTAACCTCTCTCCTCATAACGATTTCCAAATCTCTCCTTTAATTATTTGAGATATCTCCTGCTATATCCTCATATCGATTTCCAAATCTCTATCTCCTGATAACGATTTCGGAATCTCTCTTCTGTGCTATCCCCTCTCTAAGCCTAACTATTCCAAAATACCTACTGTCTCCTCACAAATGTTTATACATCTCTCCTCCTCTTTCCTCATAACTAATTCTAAAGCTCTCCTGTATGCTCTCTTGTCATAAATACTTAATAATATCTCTTTTCTCCTGTCTCCTTATAAGTATTTCTAAATCTCTCCTGTGCTGTGTCCTCTGAACGATTTCCAACTGTCCTTACTCCTCATAATGAGTTCCAATTTTGTCCTCTCATGTCTCGTTTTAATTAATTTGAGCTCTCCATTATGTTCTCATAACGCTTTCCAAATATCTCTTCTGTGCTAATCACCTCCCTCCTCATAAGTATTCCAAAATCTCTACTGTCTCCTCACATGTTTACAAATCTCTCCTCCTCTATCCGCGTAATTGCTTCTAAATCTCTCCTCTATCCTCTCTCCTCATAACTATTTCAAATCTCCCGTCTCCTGTGTCCTGATAAAACGATTTCCAAATCTCTGCTGTCTGCTCTCACCTCTCTTCTGTTTAGTATTCCACAGTCTCTCCTCTCACCTCACAACTGTTTCCAGATCTCTCATCCTATCTCCACATAATGAATTCTAAATCTTTCCTCTAACCTATCTCCTCATAGTGATTTGCCAATCTCTCCTCTTAATTAATTTGAGATTCTCCTCCTATATGCTCATAACTATTTCCAAATTTCTATCTCCTGATAACGATTTCATATCTCTCTTCTGTGCTATCCCCTCTCTACGCCTAAGTATTCCAAAATACCTAATGTCTCCTGCCAAATCTTTAAAACTCTCTCCTCCTCTCTCCGCAGAATTAATTTTAAATCTTTCCTCTAACCGCTGTGCTCGGAAATTTTTTACCAATATGTCTTTTCTCCTCCTCTCTCCTCATAACTATTTCCCTTTCATCTCGTCTCCTCTGTCCTCATGAACATTTCGAAATCTCCCATCTCCTGTGTCCTGATAACGATTTCCAAATCCTTCTCCTTTCCTCTTCATATGATTTCCCAATTTTTGGTCCTCCTCATGGATCTCGTTTTAATTAATTTGAGCTCTCCATTAATCTTCTCATATACGATTTCAAATATCTCTTTGTGCTATCACCCTCCGCTCGCGCATAAGTAAGTCCAAAAGACCTCTACTGTCTCCACCATCCACACAATGGTTTAGCAGATCTCTCCTCCTCTGTCCGCATAATTGCTTCTAAATCTCTCGTCTAGCTCTCTCTCCATCATAACTATTTCGAAAATCTCTCTCCTCTCAATTATATTTGAGATCTCTCCTCTATAATCCTCATAACTTATTTCCAAAATCTCTATCTGCTGATAACGATTTCGTATCTATATGCTGTGCTATCCCCCTCTCTAATCCTACGCGTAGTTCCCAATCTCTAACTGTCTCCTGAGAAATGTGGGGTAAACTCTCCTCTCCTCCTCTATCCCGCATAATTGCTGCTTCTAATCTAATCCTCTCCTCTAGCCTCCTCGCCTAACTATTTCAAAATCTCCTGTCACCTGCGTCCTGATAAACGATTTCCAAATCTCCTCCTATCTGCTCACACAAGGATTCCAAAACTGTCCTCTCTGCTCTCACTTCTCTTCTCTTTTGTATTCCACAATCATCTCGCCCTCACCTCACCACTGTTTTGAAATCTCTCATCCTATCTCCACATAATAAATTGTAAATCTTTCCTCTATCCTCACTGCTCATAAATCTTTCCTTGTATCTCTTTTCTCATCTCTCCTCAGAACGATTTCCAAATCTCTACCTGTCTCATCTCTCCTCATAATTAATTTGAGTTCTCTCCTCCTATCTCCTCATAACGATTTCCAAATCTCTTTTCTGTGCTATCACCTCCCTCGTCATAAGTAATTCCAACATCTCTGCTGTCTCCTCACAAATGTTTACAAATCTCTCGTCCTCTCTGCATAATTTCTTCTAAATCTCTCCTCTACCCTTTCTCCTGATAACTATTTTGAAAACTGCCCTCTCCTGTGTCCTGATAACGATTTCCAAATCTGTCCTATCTGTTCACAAGGATTCCCGAAACTCTCCTCTCTGCTCTCACCTCTCTTCTCTTTAGTATTGCACATTCTCTCCCCTCTCCTCACAACTGTTTCCAGATCGCTCATCCTATCTCCACATAATTAATTCTAAAACTTTCCTGTAACCTCTCTCCTCATAACGATTTCCAAATCTCTCCTTTCTCCTCATAATTATTTCCGAATCTCTCGCCTCTCACCTCTCCTCTTAATTAATTTGAGATGTCTCCTCGTATATCCTCATAACGATTTCCAAATCTCTATCTGCTGATAACGATTTCGGAATCTCTCTTCTGTGCTATCCCCTCTCTACGCCTAAGTATTCCAAAATACCTACTGTCTCCTGACAAATCTTTAAAACTCTCTCCTCCTCTCTCCGCAGAATGAATTCTAAATCTTTCCTCTATCCGCTGTGCTCGGAAAGTTTTACCAATATGTCTTTTCTCCTCTCTTCTCATAACTATTTCCTTTCATCTCGTCTCCTCTGTCCTCATGACCATTTCGAAATCTCCCATCTCCTGTGTCCTGATAACGATTTCAAAGTCTCTGCTCTCTGCTCTCACCTCTCTTCTGTTTAGTATTCCACAGTCTCTCCTCTCACCTCACAACTGTTTCCAGATCTCTCATCCTATCTCCACATAATGAATTCTAAATCTTTCCTCTAACCTCTCTCCTCATAACGATTTCCAAACCTCTCCTCTTAATTAATTTGATATATCTCCTGCTATATCCTCATATCGATTTCCAAATCTCTATCTCCTGATAACGATTTCGGAATCTCTCTTCTGTGCTATCCCCTCTGTAAGCCTAAGTATTCCAAAATACCTACTGTCTCCTCACAAATGTTTACACATCTCTCCTCCTCTTTCCGCATAACTAATTCTAAAGCTCTCCTGTATGCTCTCTTGTCATAAATACTTAATAATATCTCTTTTCTCCTGTCTCCTTATAAGTATTTCTAAATCTCTCCTGTGCTGTGTCCTCTGAACGATTTCCAACTCTCCTTACTCCTCATAATGAGTTCCAATTTTGTCCTCTCATGTCTCGTTTTAATTAATTTGAGCTCTCCATTATGTTCTCATAACGCTTTCCAAATATCTCTTCTGTGCTATCACCTCCCTCCTCATAAGTATTCCAAAATCTCTACTGTCTCCTCACAAATGTTTACAAATCTCTCCTCCTCTATCCGCATAATTGCTTCTAAATCTCTCCTCTATCCTCTCTCCTCATAACTATTTCAAAATCTCCCGTCTCCTGCGTCCTGATAACGATTTCCAAATCTCTGCTCTCTGCTCTCACCTCTCTTCTGTTTAGTATTCCACAGTCTCTCCTCTCACCTCACAACTGTTTCCAGATCTCTCATCCTATCTCCACATAATGAATTCTAAATCTTTCCTCTAACCTATCTCCTCATAGTGATTTGCCAATCTCTCCTCTTAATTAATTTGAGATGTCTCCTCCTATATGCTCATATCTATTTCCAAATTTCTATCTCCTGATAACGATTTCATATCTCTCTTCTGTGCTATCCCCTCTCTACGCCTAAGTATTCCAAAATACCTAATGTCTCCTGCCAAATCTTTAAAACTCTCTCCTCCTCTCTCCGCAGAATTAATTTTAAATCTTTCCTCTACCGCTGTGCTCGGAAATTTTTACCAATATGTCTTTTCTCCTCTCTCCTCATAACTATTTCCTTTCATCTCGTCTCCTCTGTCCTCATGACCATTTCGAAATCTCCCATCTCCTGTGTCCTGATAACGATTTCCAAATCTCTCCTTTCTCTTCATAATGATTTCCAATTTTGTCCTCTCATGTCTCGTTTTAATTAATTTGAGCTCTCCATTATCTTCTCATAACGATTTCCAATATCTCTTTTGTGCTATCACCTCCCTCCTCATAAGTATT
This sequence comes from Camelus ferus, assembly GCF_009834535.1. Lineage (NCBI taxonomy): Eukaryota > Metazoa > Chordata > Mammalia > Artiodactyla > Camelidae > Camelus > Camelus ferus. The sequence continues at coordinate 6,107 of NW_022588467.1, read as the reverse complement.
CCAAAACCTCTACTGTCTCCACACAAATGTTTACAGATCTCTCCTCCTCTGTCCGCATAATTGCTTCTAAATCTCTCCTCTATCCTCTCTCCTCATAACTATTTCGAAATCTCTCCTCTCAATTAATTTGAGATCTCTCCTCCTATATCCTCATAACTATTTCCAAATCTCTATCTGCTGATAACGATTTCGTATCTCTCTTCTGTGCTATCCCCTCTCTAAGCCTACGTATTCCAAAATCTCTACTGTCTCCTGAGAAATGTGTAAAACTCTCTCCTCCTCTATCCGCATAATTGCTTCTAAATCTCTCCTCTATCCTCTCTCCTAACTATTTCAAAATCTCCCGTCTCCTGCGTCCTGATAACGATTTCCAAATCTCTCCTATCTGCTCACAAGGATTCCCAAAACTGTCCTCTCTGCTCTACTTCTCTTGTCTTTAGTATTCTACAATCTCTCCCCTCACCTCACAACTGTTTTGAAATCTCTCATCCTGTCTCCACATAATAAAGTGTAAATCGTTCCTCTATCCTCACTGCTCATAAATCTTTCCTTGTATCTCTTTTCTCATCTCTCCTCAGAACGATTTCCAAATCTCTCCTGTCTCATCTCTCCTCATAATTAATTTGAGTTCTCTCCTCCTATCTCCTCATAACGATTTCCAAATATCTCTTTTGTGCTATGACCTCCCTCGTCATAAGTATTCCAACATCTCTGCTGTCTCCTCACAAATGTTTACAAATCTCTCGTCCTCTCTCTGCATAATTTCTTCTAAATCTCTCCTCTACCCTTTCTCCTGATAACTATTTTGAAATCTGCCCTCTCCTGTGTCCTGATAACGATTTCCAAGTCTCTCCTATCTGTTCACAAGGATTCCCGAAACTCTCCTCTCTGCTCTCACCTCTCTTCTCTTTAGTATTGCACATTCTCTCCCCTCTCCTCACAACTGTTTCCAGATCGCTCATCCTATCTCCACATAATTAATTCTAAATCTTTCCTGTAACCTCTCTCCTCATAACGATTTCCAAATCTCTCCTTTCTCCTCATAATTATTTCCGAATCTCTCGCCTCTCACCTCTCCTCTTAATTAATTTGAGATGTCTCCTCCTATATCCTCATAACGATTTCCAAATCTCTATCTGCTGATAACGATTTCGGAATCTCTCTTCTGTGCTATCCCCTCTCTACGCCTAAGTATTCCAAAATACCTACTGTCTCCTGACAAATCTTTAAAACTCTCTCCTCCTCTCTCCGCAGAATGAATTCTAAATCTTTCCTCTATCCGCTGTGCTCGGAAATCTTTACCAATATGTCTTTTCTCCTCTCTTCTCATAACTATTTCCTTTCATCTCGTCTCCTCTGTCCTCATGACCATTTCGAAATCTCCCATCTCCTGTGTCCTGATAACGATTTCAAAATCTCTGCTCTCTGCTCTCACCTCTCTTCTGTTTAGTATCCCACAGTCTCTCCTCTCACCTCACAACTGTTTCCAGATCTCTCATCCTATCTCCACATAATGAATTCTAAATCTTTCCTCTAACCTCTCTCCTCATAACGATTTCCAAATCTCTCCTCTTAATTAATTTGAGATATCTCCTGCTATATCCTCATATCGATTTCCAAATCTCTATCTCCTGATAACGATTTCGGAATCTCTCTTCTGTGCTATCCCCTCTCTAAGCCTAAGTATTCCAAAATACCTACTGTCTCCTCACAAATGTTTACACATCTCTCCTCCTCTTTCCGCATAACTAATTCTAAAGCTCTCCTGTATGCTCTCTTGTCATAAATACTTAATACTATCTCTTTTCTCCTGTCTCCTTATAAGTATTTCTAAATCTCTCCTGTGCTGTGTCCTCTGAACGATTTCCAACTCTCCTTACTCCTCATAATGAGTTCCAATTTTGTCCTCTCATGTCTCATTTTAATTAATTTGAGCTCTCCAGTATCTTCTCATAACGATTTCCAAATATCTCTTCTGTGCTATCACCTCCCTCCTCATAAGTATTCCAAAATCTCTACTATCTCCTCACAAATGTTTACAAATCTCTCCTCCTCTATCCGCATAATTGCTTCTAAATCTCTCCTCTATCCTCTCTCCTCATAACTATTTCAAAATCTCCCGTCTCCTGCGTCCTGATAACGATTTCCAAATCTCTCCTATCTGCTCACAAGGATTCCCAAAACTGTCCTCTCTGCTCTCACTTCTCTTCTCTTTTGTATTCCACAATCTCTCCCCTCACTTCACCACTGTTTTGAAATCTCTCATCCTATCTCCACATAAAAAATTGTAAATCTTTCCTCTATCCTCACTGCTCATAAATCTTTCCTGGTATCTCTTTTCTCATCTCTCCTCAGAACGATTTCCAAATCTCTCCTATCTGTTCACAAGGATTCCCGAAACTCTCCTCTCTGCTCTCACCTCTCTTCTCTTTAGTATTGCACATTCTATCCTCTCTCCTCACAACTGTTTCCAGATCGCTCATCCTATCTCCACATAATTAATTCTAAATCTTTCCTGTAACCTCTCTCCTCATAACGATTTCCAAATCTCTCCTTTCTCCTCATAATTATTTCCGAATCTCTCGCCTCTCACCTCTCCTCTAATTAATTTGAGATGTCTCCTCCTATATCCTCATAACGATTTCCAAATCTCTATCTGCTGATAACGATTTCGGAATCTCTCTTCTGTGCTATCCCCTCTCTACGCCTAAGTATTCCAAAATACCTACTGTCTCCTGACAAATCTTTAAAACTCTCTCCTCCTCTCTCCGCAGAATGAATTCTAAATCTTTCCTCTATCCGCTGTGCTCGGAAATTTTTACCAATATGTCTTTTCTCCTCTCTTCTCATACTATTTCCTTTCATCTCGTCTCCTCTGTCCTCATGACCATTTCGAAATCTCCCATCTCCTGTGTCCTGATAACGATTTCAAAATCTCTGCTCTCTGCTCTCACCTCTCTTCTGTTTAGTATTCCACAGTCTCTCCTCTCACCTCACAAACTGTTTTCCAGATCTCTCATCCTATCTCCACATAATGAATTCTAAATCTTTCCTCTAACCTCTCTCCTCATAACGATTTCCAAATCTCTCCTCTTAATTAATTTGAGATATCTCCTGCTATATCCTCATATCGATTTCCAAATCTCTATCTCCTGATAACGATTCGGAATCTCTCTTCTGTGCTATCCCCTCTCGTAAGCCTAAGTATTCCAAAATACCTACTGTCTCCTCACAAATGTTTACACATCTCTCCTCCTCTTTCCGCATAACTAATTCTAAAGCTCTCCTGTATGCTCTCTTGTCATAAATACTTAATAATATCTCTTTTCTCCTGTTCTCCTTATAAGTATTTCTAAATCTCTCCTGTGCTGTGTCCTCTGAACGATTTCCAACTCTCCTTACTCCTCATAATGAGTTCCAATTTGTCCTCTCATGTCTCATTTTAATTAATTTTGAGCTCTCCAGTATCTTCTCATAACGATTTCCAAATATCTCTTCTGTGCTATCACCTCCCTCCTCATAACTATTCCAAATCTCTACTATCTCCTCACAAATGTTTACAAATCTCTCCTCCTCTATCCGCAATAATTGCTTCTAAATCTCTCCTCTATCCTCTCCTCATAACTATTTCAAAATCTCCCGTCTCCTGCGTCCTGATAACGATTTCCAAATCTCTCCTATCTGCTCACAAGGATTCCCAAAACTGTCCTCTCTGCTCTCACTTCTCTTCTCTTTTGTATTCCACAATCTCTCCCTCACCTCACCACTGTTTTGAAATCTCTCATCCTATCTCCACATAATAAATTGTAAATCTTTCCTCTATCCTCACTGCTCATAAATCTTTCCTTGTATCTCTTTTCTCATCTCTCCTCAGAACGATTTCCAAATCTCTCCTGTCTCATCTCTCCTCATAATTAATTTGAGTTCTCTCCTCCTATCTCCTCATAACGATTTCCAAATCTCTTTTCTGTGCTATCACCTCCCTCGTCATAAGTATTCCAACATCTCTGCTGTCTCCTCACAAATGTTTACAAATCTCTCGTCCTCTCTGCATAATTTCTTCTAAATCTCTCCTCTACCCTTTCTCCTGATAACTATTTTGAAAACTGCCCTCTCCTGTGTCCTGATAACGATTTCCAAATCTCTCCTATGTTCACAAGGATTCCCGAAACTCTCCTCTCTGCTCTCATCTCTTCTCTTTAGTATTGCACATTCTCTCCCCTCTCCTCACAACTGTTTCCAGATCGCTCATCCTATCTCCACATAATTAATTCTAAATCTTTCCTGTAACCTCTCTCCTCATAACGATTTCCAAATCTCTCCTTTCTCCTCATAATTATTTCCGAATCTCTCGCCTCTCACCTCTCCTCTTAATTAATTTGAGATGTCTCCTCTATATCCTCATAACGATTTCCAAATCTCTATCTGCTGATAACGATTTCGGAATCTCTCTTCTGTGCTATCCCCTCTCTACGCCTAAGTATTCCAAAATACCTACTGTCTCCTGACAAATCTTTAAAACTCTCTCCTCTCCGAAGAATTCTGAATCTAAATCTTTCCTCTATGCTGTGCTCGGAAATTTTTACCAATATGTCTTTTCTCCTCTCTTCTCATAACTATTTCCTTTCATCTCGTGTCCTCTGTCCTCATGACATTTCGAAATCTCCCATCTCCTGTGTCCTGATAACGATTTCAAATCTCTGCTCTCTGCTCTCACCTCTCTTCTGTTTAGTATTCCACAGTCTCTCCTCTCACCTCACAACTGTTTCCAGATCTCTCATCCTATCTCCACATAATGAATTCTAAATCTTTCCTCTAACCTCTCTCCTCATAACGATTTCCAAATCTCTCCTCTTAATTAATTTGAGATATCTCCTGCTATATCCTCATATCGATTTCCAAATCTCTATCTCCTGATAACGATTTCGGAATCTCTCTTCTGTGCTATCCCCTCTGTAAGCCTAAGTATTCCAAAATACCTACTGTCTCCTCACAAATGTTTACACATCTCTCCTCCTCTTTCCGCATAACTAATTCTAAAGCTCTCCTGTATGCTCTCTTGTCATAAATACTTAATAATATCTCTTTTCTCCTGTCTCCTTATAAGTATTTCTAAATCTCTCCTGTGCTGTGTCCTCTGAACGATTTCCAACTCTCCTTACTCCTCATAATGAGTTCCAATTTTGTCCTCTCATGTCTCGTTTTAATTAATTTGAGCTCTCCATTATGTTCTCATACCGCTTTCCAAATATCTCTTCTGTGCTATCACCTCCCTCCTCATAAGTATTCCAAAATCTCTACTATCTCCTCACAAATGTTTACAAATCTCTCCTCCTCTATCCGCATAATTGCTTCTAAATCTCTCCTCTATCCTCTCTCCTCATAACTATTTCAAAATCTCCCGTCTCCTGCGTCCTGATAACGATTTCCAAATCTCTCCTACTGCTCACAAGGATTCCCAAAACTGTCCTCTCTGCTCTCACTTCTCTTCTCTTTTGTATTCCACAATCTCTCCCCTCACCTCACCACTGTTTTGAAATCTCTCATCCTATCTCCACATAATAAATTGTAAATCTTTCCTCTATCCTCACTGCTCATAAATCTTTCCTTGTATCTCTTTTCTCATCTCTCCTCAGAACGATTTCCAAATCTCTCCTGTCTCATCTCTCCTCATAATTAATTTGAGTTCTCTCCTCCTATCTCCTCATAACGATTTCCAAATCTCTTTTCTGTGCTATCACCTCCCTCGTCATAAGTATTCCAACATCTCTGCTGTCTCCTCACAAATGTTTACAAATCTCTCGTCCTCTCTGTAATTTCTTCTAAATCTCTCCTCTACCCTTTCTCCTGATAACTATTTTGAAACTGCCCTCTCCTGTGTCCTGATAACGATTTCCAAATCTCTCCTATCTGTTCACAAGGATTCCGAAACTCCTCTCTGCTCTCACCTCTCTTCTCTTTAGTATTGCACATTCTCTCCCCTCTCCTCACAACTGTTTCCAGATCGCTCATCCTATCTCCACATAATTAATTCTAAATCTTTCCTGTAACCTCTCTCCTCATAACGATTTCCAAATCTCTCCTTTCTCCTCATAATTATTTCCGAA
>NW_022588466.1:0-14308 GCF_009834535.1 Camelus ferus | reverse complement strand
CATGCCAGGGAACACCTGTGACACCAGGTAGCTGCGTGGAGACGGCCGAATCCTCCATCAACCACTCGGCCGCGTTTAGGATTTCTAAGTGTGGCGAGGTTCCGTCCTCTGTCTGCAGCGACTGGGATCTCCTAGAGCCCTCCGCGTGTCTTCCCGAGGTCTCCTAGTGCGGACTGCCGGGGAAAGGTGAGGGTGGGCTGGAAATGCAGGTAGCATCAGTGCCTCCCCTGGACAGATCAGGTAATTAGCGGACTTCCCCCTGCCAGTGAACACCTGTGACACCAGGTAGCTGCGTGGAGGGCGCCCCGAACCTACCCCACCACTCGTCGCGTTCCGGACTTCTGAATGTGGCGAGGTTCCGTTTCCTCTGTCTGCAGCGCCTGGGATTTCCTAGGAGCCCTCCACGTTTCTTCCCCGAGTTCTCCTAGTGCGAGTTGCCGGGAAAGGCGGGGGTTGGTCTGGAAATGCAGGTAGCATCTAGTGCCATCCCCTGAACAGATGAGGTAATTAGCGGAATTCCCCCTACCAGGGAACACCTGTGACACCAGGCAGCTGCGTGGAGGGCGGCCCCAAACCTCCCCCGCCCACTCGGCCGTTTCGGATTTCTGAGTGTGGCGAGGGTTCCGTCCTCTATCTGCAGCGCCTGGGATCCTAGGAGCCCTCCGCGTGTCTTCCCCGGTGTCTCATAGTGCGGGCTGACGGGCTAAATGCTGGGGTGGGCTGAAAATGCAAGTAGCATCTAGTGCCTACCGCTGGACAGATGAGGTAATTAGCGGACTTCCCCACTGCCAGGGAACACTCTGACACCAGGCAGCTGCGTGGAGGGCGGCCCACAACCTCCCCCAACAAGTCGGCTGCGTTTCGAATTCTGAGTGTGGCGAGGGTTTCGTCCTCTGTCTGAAAAGACTTGGATCTCCTAGGAGCCTTCTGGTGTCTTTCCCGAGAGTCTCCTAGTGCGGGCTGACGTGTAAATGCGGGGTTTGGGCTGGAAATGCAGGTAGCATCTAGTGCCTCCCCTGGACAGATGAGGTAATTAGCGGAATTCCCCCTGCCAATGAACACATGTGACACAGGCAGCTGCGTGTGGGTAGGCCCCAAACCTCCCCCACCCACTCGGCCGCGTTTCAGAATTCTGAGTGTGGCGATGTTACTCCTCTGTCTGCAGCGCCTGGGATCTCCTAGGAGCCCTCCGCGTGTCCCCGAGTGTCTCCTAGTGCGGGCTGCAGAGGAAAAGCGGGGGTTGGGGGTTTTGCTGGAAATGTAGGTAGCATCTAGTGCCTCCCCTGGGACAGATGAGGTAATTAGCGGAATTCCCCCTGCCAGGGAACACCTGTGACACCAGGCAGCTGCGTGGAGGGCGGCCCCAAACCTCCCCCAACCACTCGGCCGCGTTTCGGAATTCTGAGTGTGGCGAGGTTCCGCCTCGTCTGCAGCGCCTGGGATCTCCTAGGAGACCCTCCGCTTGTCTTCACCGAGTGTCTACTAGTGCGGGCTGCCGAGGAAATCGGGGGTTTTGCTGGAAATGCAGGTAGCATCTAGAGCCTCCCCCTGGACAGATGAGGTAATTAGCGGAATTCCCATGCAAGGGAACACCTGTGACTCCAGGCAGATTCGTGGAGGGAGGCCCCAAATCTCCCCCACCCAATCGGCCGCGTTTCGGAAATTTCTGAGTGTGGCGAGGTTCCGTCCTCTGTCTGCACGCCTGGGATATATAGGAGCCCTCCGCGAGTCTTCCCCGAGTGTCTCCTAGTGCGGGCTGCCGGGGAAAGTCGGGCGTTGGGCTTTAAATGCAGGTAGCATCTAGTGCCATCCCCTGGACAGATGAGTTATTTAGCGGAATTCCCACTGCCAGGGAACACCTGATACCAGGCAGCTGCGTGGAGGGCCGTCTCAAACCTCCCCAACCACTCGGCAGCGTTTCGAAATTCTGAGTGTGGCGAGGTTCCGTTCTCTGTCTGCAGCGCCTGGGATATCCTAGGAGCCCTCCGCGTGTCTTCCCCGAGTGTCTCCTAGTGCGGGCTCTCGGGGAAAGGCGGGGGTTGGGCTGGAAATGCAGGTAGCATCTAGAGCCTCCCCCTGGACAGATGAGGTAATTAGCGGAATTCCCCAGCAAGTGAACACCTGTGAAATAAGGCAGTTGCGGGGGGGTCGGCCCCAACCTCCCCCTCCCACTCGGCCGCAGCGCGAGTTCTTTGGGGGTTCCGTCCTATGTCTGCAGCGCCTGGGATAACTTAGGAGCCCTCCGCGTGTCTTCCCCGAGTGTCTCCTAGTGCGAGTTGCTGGGGAAAGACGGGGGTTGGGCTGGAAATGCAGGTAGCATCTAGTGCCTCCCCTGTATAAATGAGGTAATTAGCGGACTTCCCCCTGCCAGGGAACACCTGTGACACCAGGCAGCTTCGTGGAGGGCGGCCCCAATCCTCCCCCACCCACAGTCCGCGTTTCGGAATTTGAGTGTGGCGAGGTTCCGTCCTCTGTCTGCAGTGCCTGGGATATCCTAGGAGCCCTCCGCGTGTCTTCAGAGTGTCTCATAGTACGGGCTGACGGGGAAATGCGGGGGGATTGGGCTGGAAATGCAGGTAGCATCTAGTGCCTCCCCCTGGACAGATGAGGTATTTAGCGGAATTCCCCCTGCAAGGGAACACCTGTGACAACAGGCAGCTGCGTGGGGGGCAGCCCCAAACCCCCCCACCCACTGCTACGTTCCGGAATTCTGAGTGTGTTGAGGTTCCGTCCTCTGTCTGCAGCGCCTAGGATCTACTAGGAGCCCTCCGCATGTCTTCCACGAGTGTCTCATAGTAAGGGCTGACGGGGAAATGCGGGGATTGGGCTGGAAATGCAGGTAGCATCTAGTGCCTCCCCCTGGACAGATGAGGTATTTAGCGGAATCCCCAGCCAGTGAACACCTGTGAAACCAGGCAGATTCGTGGAGGGCGGCCCCAAATCTCCCCCACCCACTCGGGCGCGTTTCGGAATTCTGAGTGTGGCGAGGTTCCGTCCTCTGTCTGCTGCGCTGGGATATATTAGGAGCCCTCCGCGTGACTTCCCCGAGTGTCTCCTAGTGCGGGCTGCCGGGAAAGTGGGCGTTGGGCTGGAAATGCAGGTAGCATCTAGTGCCATCCCCTGGACAGATGAGTTATTTAGCGGAATTCCCACTGCCAGGGAACACCTGTGACACCAGGCAGCTGCGTGGAGGGCCGTCAAACCTCCCCCCAACCACTCGGCAGCGTTTCGAAATTCTGAGTGTGGCGAGGTTCCGTTCTCTGTCTGCAGCGCTTGGGATCTCCTAGGAGCCCTCGCGTGTCTTCCCCGAGTGTTCCTAGTGCGGGCTGCCAGGAAAGGGGGAGTTGGCTGGAAATGCAGGTAGCATCTAGTGCCTCCCCCTGGACAATGAGGAATTTAGCGGAATTCACCCTGCCAGGGAACACCTGTGACACCAGGCAGCTGCGTGGAAGTCGGCCCCAATACTCCCCCACCCACTCGGCGCGTTTCGGAATTCTGAGTGTGGCGAGGTTCCGTCCTCTGTCTGCAGCGCCTGGATTTCCGAGGAGCCTCCGCGTGTCTTCCCCGAGTGTCTCCTACTCTGGGCTGCCGGAGAAATGCGGGGGTTTGGCTGGAAATGCAGGTAGCATCTAGTGCCTCCCCCTGGAAAATGAGGTGGTAATTAGCAGACTTCCCTGCCAGTGAACACCTGTGACACCAGGCAGCTGCGTGTGGGTAGGCCCCAAACCTCCCCCACCCACTCCCGCGTTTCGGATTCTGAGTGTGACGAGGATCCGCCCTCTGTCTGCAGCGCCTGGGATCTCCTAGGAGCCCTCCGCGTGTCTTCCCCGAGTGTCTCCTAGTGCGGGCTGCCGGGGAAAGACGGGGGTTTGCTGGAAATGCAGGTAGCATCTAGTGCCCCCCCTGGACTGATGAGGAAATTAGCGGAATTTCCCCCGCCAGGGAACACCTGTGACACCAGGCAGCTTCGTGGAGAGCGGCCCCAAACCTCCCCTTACCACTCGGCCGCGTTTCGGAATTCTGAGTGTGGCGAGGTTCCGTCCTCTGTCTGCAGCGCCTGGGATCTCCTAGGAGCCTTCCGCGAGTCTTCTTCGAGTGTATCCTAGTGCGGGCTGCCGGGAAAGGCCGAGGGTTTGGCTGGAAATGCAGGTAGCATCTAGTGCCTCCCCCTGGACAGATTAGGAATTTAGCGGAATTCACCCTGCCAGGGAACCACCTGTACAACAGGCAGCTGCGTGGAATGCGCCCCAATACTCCCCACCCCCACTCGGCCGGGTTTCGGAATTCTGAGTGTGGCGAGGTTCCGTCCTCTGTCTGCAGCGCCTGGGATCTCTTAGGAGCCCTCCGTGTGTCTTCCCCATGTGTCTCCTAGTGCGGGCTGCCGGGGGGAAATTCGGGGGTTGTGCTGGAAATGCAGGTAGCATCTAGTGCCTCCCCTGGACAGATGAGATAATTAGCGGAATTCCCCACTGCCAGGGAACACCTGTGACACCAGGTAGCTGCGTGGAGGGGCCCGAATCCTCAACCACTCGGCCGCGTTTCGGATTTCTAAGTGTGGCGAGGTTCCGTCCTCTGTCCTGCAGCGACTGGGATCTCCTAGGAGCCCTCCGCGTGTCTTCCCCGAGTGTCTCCTAGTGCGGGACTGCCGGGGAAAGGTGAGGGTTGGGCTGGAAATGCAGGTAGCATCAAGTGCCTCCCCCTGGACAGATCAGGTAATTAGCGACTTCCCCCTGCCAGTGAACACCTGTGACACCAGGTAGCTGCGTGGAGGGCGGCCCCGAACCTACCCCAACCACTCGGTCGCGTTCCGGAATCTGAATGTGGCGAGGTTCCGTCCTCTGTCTGCAGCGCCTGGGATTTCCTAGGAGACCTCCACGTTTCTTCCCCGAGTTTCTCCTAGGCGAGTTGCCGGGAAAGGCGGGGGTTGGTCTGGAAATGCAGGTAGCATCTAGTGCCATCCTGAACAGATGAGGTAATTAGCGGAATTCCCCCTACCAGGGAACACCTGTGACACCAGGCAGCTTCGTGGAGGGCGGCCCAAACCTCCCCGCCCACTCGGCCGCGTTTCGGATTTCTGAGTGTGGCGAGGTTCCGTCCTCTATCTGCAGTGCCTGGGATCTCCTAGGAGCCCTCCGCGTGTCTTCCCCGAGTGTCTCATAGGAGCGGGACGGGCTAAGATGCTGGGTTGGGCTGAAAATGCAAGTAGCATCTAGGCCTACCGCTGGACAGATGAGGTAAGAGCGACTTCCCCCTGCCAGGGAACACCTGTGACACCAGGCAGCTGCGTGGAGGGCGGCCCCAAACCTCCCCCAACAAGTCGGCTGCGTTTCGGAGATTCTGAGTGTGGCGAGGTTTCGTCCTCTGTCTGAAAAGACTTGGATCTCCTAGGAGCCTTCTGCGTGTCTTTCCCGAGAGTCTCCTAGTGGGGGCGACGTGTAAATGCGGGGTGGGGTTGGGCTGGAAATGCAGGTAGCATCTAGTGCCTCCCCCTGGACAGATGAGGTAATTAGCGGAATTCCCCTGCCAGTGAAACACATGTGACACCAGGCAGCTGCGTGTGGGAGGCCCAAACATCCCCACCCACTCGGCCGCGTTTCAGAATTCTGAGTGTGGCGATGTTACGTCCTCTGTCTGCAGCCTGGGATCTCCTAGGAGCCTCCGCGTTGTCTTCCCCGAGTGTCTCCTAGTGCGGGTGCAGAGGAAAAGCGGGGGTTTTGCTGGAAATGTAGGTAGCATCTAGTGCCTCCCCCTGGACAGATGAGGTAATTAGCGGAATCCCCCTGCCAGGGAACACCTGTGACACCAGGCAGCTTCGTGGAGGGCGGCCCCAAACCTCCCCCAACCACTCGGCCGCGTTTCGGAATTCTGAGTGTGGCGAGGTTTCCGTCTCTGTCTGCAGCGCCTGGGATCTCCTAGGATCCCTCCGCGTGTCTTCCCGAGTTCTCCAAGTGCGGGATGCCGGGAAAGTCGGGGGTTGGGCTGGAAATGCTGGTAGCATCTAGTGCATCCCCCTGGACAGATGAGGTAATTAGCGGATTTCCCCACTGCAGGGAACAACCTGTGACACCAGGCAGCTGCGTGGAGGGCGGCCCAAACCTCCCCCAACCCACTCGGCCGCGTTTCGGAATTCTGAGTGTGGCGAGGTTCCGTCCTCTGTCTGCAGCGCCTGGGATCTCCTAGGATCCCTCCGCGTGTCTTCCCCGAGTTCTCCAAGTGCGGGCTGCCGGGGAAAGTCGGGCGTTGGGCTTTAAATGCAGGTAGCATCTAGTGCCATCCCCTGGACAGATGAGTTATTTAGCGGAATTCCACTGCCAGGGAACACCTGTGACACCAGGCAGCTGCGTGGAGGGCCGTCTCAAACCTCCCCCAACCACTCGGCGGTTTCGAAATTCTGAGTGTGCGAGGTTCCGTTCTCGTCTGTGCAGCGCCTGGATTTCCGAGGAGCCCTCGCGTGTCTTCCCCGAGTGTCTCCTACTGCGGGCTGCGGAGAAAGGCGTGGGGTTGGGCTGGAAATGCAGGTAGCATCTAGTGACTCCCCTGGACAAATGAGGTAATTAGCAGATTCCCCTGCCAGTGAACACCTGTGACACCAGGCAGCTGCGTGTGGGTAGGCCCCAAACCTCCCCCACCCACTCGGCCGCGTTTGGAATCTGAGTGTGACGAGATCCGCCCTCTGTCTGCAGCGCCTGGGATCTCCTAGGAGCCCTCCGCGTGTCTCCCGAGTGTTCCTAGTGCGGGCTGCCGAGGGAAAGACGGGGGTTTTGCTGGAAATGCAGGTAGCATCTAGTGCCTCCACCTGGACTGATGAGAGGAAATTAGCGGAATTCCCCCTGCCAGGGAACACCTGTGACACCAGGCAGCTTAGTGGAGAGCGGGCGCCAAACCTCCCCTTACACTCGGCCGCGTTTCGAATTCTGAGTGTGGCGAGGTTCCGTCCTCTGTCTGCAGCGCTGGGATCTCCTAGGAGCCTCCGCGAGTCTTCTTCGAGTGTATCCTAGTGCGGGCTGCCGGGAAAGGCGAGGGTTTGGCGGAAAGCTGGTAGCATCTAGTGCCCCCCTGGACAGATGAAGTAATTAGCGGATTTCCCACTGCCAGGGAACACCTGTGACACCAGGCAGCTGCGTGGAGTGCGGCCCCAAAACTCCCCCACCCACTCGGCCGTGTTTCGGAATTCTGAGTGTGGCGAGGTTCCGTCCTTGTCTGCAGCGCCTGGGATATCCGAGGAGCCCTCCGCGTGACTCCCCTAGTGTCTCCTAGTGCGGGCTGCTGGGGAAATACGGGGGTTGCCTGGAAATGCAGGTAGCATCTAGTGCCTCCCCCTGGAATGACAGGAGGGTAATTAGCGGACTTCCCCCTGCCAGTGAACACCTGTGACAGCAGGCAGCTGCGTGGGGTAGGCCCACAAACCTCCCCACCCCACTCGGCCGCGTTTCGGAATTCTGAGTGTGGCGAGGTTCCGTCCTCTGTCTGCCGCGCCTGGGATCTCTAGGATCCCTCCGCTGTCTTCCCCGAGTGACTCCTAGTGCGGGATGCGGGGGAAATTCGGGGGTTGGGCTGGAAATGCAGGTAGCATCTAGTGCCTCCCCCTGGACATATGAGGTAATTAGCGGACTTCCCACTGCCAGGGAACACCTGTGACACCTGGCAGATGCGTGGAGTGCGGCCCCAAATTTCCCACACCCACTCGGCCGCGTTTCGGTATTCTGAGTGTGACGAGTTTCGGTCCTCTGTCTGCAGCGCTGGGATCTCCTAGGAGCCCTACGCTTGTCTTCCCTAGTGTCTCCTATTGCGGGCTGCCGGGGAAAGGGGGGGTTGGGCTGGAAATGCAGTAGCATCTAGTGCCTCCCCTGGACAAATGAGGTAATTAGCGATTTCCCCCTGCCAGTGAACACCTGTGAAAACCAGGCAGCTCTGTGGGGGTAGGCCCCAAACCTCCACCACCCACTCGGACGCGTTTCGGAATTCTGAGTGTGGCAGGTTCCGTCCTCTGACTGCAGCGCCTGGGATCTCCTAGGAGCCCTCCGGTGTCTTCCCCGAGTATCTCATAGTGCGGGCTGACGGGGAAAGGCGGGGGTTGGGCTGAAAATGCAAGTAGCATCTAGTGCCTACCGCTGGACAGATGAGGTAATTAGCGGACTTCCCCTGCCAGGGAACACCTGTGACACCAGGCAGCTGCGTGGAGGGCGGCCCCAAACCTCCCCAACAACTCGGCTGCGTTTCGGAATTCTGAGTGTGGCGAGGTTTCGTCCTCTGTCTGCAGCGCCTGGGATCTCCTAGGAGCCTTCTGCGTGTCTTCCCCGAGAGTCTCCTAGTGCGGGCTGACGTGTAAAGGCGGGGTTTGGGCTGGAAATGCAGGTAGCATCTAGTGCCTCCCCTGGACAGATGAGGTAATTAGCGGAATTCCCCCTGCCAGTGAACACCTGTGACACCAGGCAGCTGCGTGGGGTAGGCCCCAAGCCTCCCCCACCCACTCGGCCGCGTTTCGGAATTCTGAGTGTGGCGAGGTTCTGTCCTCTGTCTGCAGCGCCTGGGATCTCCTAGGAGCCCTCCGCGTGTCTTCCCCGAGTGTCTCCTATTGCGGGCTGCCGGGGAAGGATGGGGTTTTGCTGGAAATGCAGGTAGCATCTAGTGCCTCCCCCTGGACAGATGAGGTATTAGCGGAATTCCCCCTGCCAGGGAACACCTGTGACACCAGGCAGCTTCGTGGGGGCGGCCCCAAACCTCCCCCAACAACTCGGACGCGGTTCGGAATTCTGAGTGTGGCGAGGTTCCGTCCTCTGTCTGCAGCGCCTGGGATCTCCTAGGATCCCTCCGCGTGTCTTCCCCGAGTGTCTCCTAGTGCGGGATGCGGGGAAATTCGGGGGTTGGGCTGGAATGCAGGTAGCCATCTAGTGCCTCCCCCTGGACATATGAGGTAATTAGCGACTTCCCACTGCCAGGAACACCTGTGAACCAGCAGATGCGTGGAGGGCGGCCCCAAATCCTCCCCACCCACTCGGCCGCGTTCGGACTCTGAGTGTGCCGAGTTTCCGTCCTCTGTCTGCAGCGCCTGGGATCTACCTAGGAGCCCTCCGCGTGTCTTCCCCGAGTGTCTCCTAAGTGCGGCTGACCGGGGAAATGCAGGGGTTGGGCTGGAATGCATGGTACATCTAGTGCCTCCCCCTGGACAGATGAGGTAATTAGCGGACTTACCCCTGTCCAGGGAACACCTGTGACACCAGGCAGCTGCGTGAGGGCGGCCCCAAACCTCCCCCAACCACTCGGCCGCGTTTCGGAATTCTGAGTGTGGCGAGGTTCCGTCCTCTGTCTGCAGCGCCTGGGATCTCCTAGAGACCTCCGCTTGTCTTCACCGAGTGTCTACTAGTGCGGGCTGCCGAGGAAATGCGGGGGTTTTGCTGGAAATGCAGGTAGCATCTAGAGCCTCCCCCTGGACAGATGAGGTAATTAGCGGAATTCCCCATGCAAGGGAACACCTGTGACTCCAGGCAGATTCGTGGAGGGAGGCCCCAAATCTCCCCCACCCAATCGGCCGCGTTTCGGAATTCTGAGTGTGGCGAGGTTCCGTCCTCTGTCTGCAGCGCCTGGGATATATTAGGAGCCCTCCGCGAGTCTTCCCCGAGTGTCTCCTAGTGCGGGCTCCGGGGAAAGTCGGCGTTGGGCTTTAAAATGCAGGTAGCATCTAGTGCCATCCCCTGGACAGATGAGTTATTTAGCGGAATTCCCACTGCCAGGGAACACCTGTGATACCAGGCAGCTGCGTTGGAGGGCCGTCTCAACCTCCCCCAACCACTCGGCAGCGTTCGAAATTCTGATGTGGCGAGGTTCCGTTCTCTGTCTGCAGCGCCTGGATCTCCTAGGACCCTCCGCGTGTCTTCCCTCCGAGTGTCTCCTAGTGCGGGCTCTCGGGGAAAGGCGGGGTTGGGCTGGAAATGCAGGTAGCATCTAGAGCCTCCCCCTGGACAGATGAGTAATTAGCGGAATTCCCCAGCAAGTGAACACCTGTGAAATAAGGCATTGCGTGGGGTCGGCCCCAAACCTCCCCCCCTCCCACTCGGCCGCGTTTCGGAATTCTGAGTGTGGCGAGGTTCCGTCCTATGTCTGCAGCGCCTGGGATAACTTAGGAGCCCTCCGCGTGTCTTCTCCGTGTGTCTCCAAGTGCGGGATGCCGGGAAGTCGGGGGTTGGCTGGAAATGCTGGTAGCATCTAGTGCATCCCCCTGGACAGATGAGGTAATTAGCGGATTTCCCACTGCCAGGGAACACCTGTGCACCAGCAGCTGCGTGGAGGGCGGCCCCAAACCTCCCCCCCCACTCGGCCGCGTTTCGGATTTCTGAGTGTGGCGAGGTTCCGTCCTCTATCTGCAGCGCCTGGGATCTCCTAGGAGCCCTCCGCGTGTCTTCCCCGAGTGTCTCATAGTGCGGGCTGACGGGCTAAATGCTGGGTTGGGCTGAAAATGCAAGTAGCATCTAGTGCCTACCGCTGGACAGATGAGGTAATTAGCGGACTTTTCCCCCTGCCAGGGAACACCTGTGACACCAGCAGCTGCGTGGAGGGCGGCCCCAAACCTCCCCCAACAAGTCGGCTGCGTTTCGGAATTCTAAGTGTGGAGGTTTCGTCCTCTGTCTGAAAAACTTGGATCTCCTAGGAGCCTTCTGCGTGTCTTTCCCGAGAGTCTCCTAGTGCGGGCTGACGTGTAATGCGGGGTTTGGGCTGGAAATGCAGGTAGCATCTAGTGCCTCCCCCTGGACAGATAGGTATTAGCGGAATTCCCCCTGCCAGTGAACACATGTGACACCAGGCAGCTGCGTGTGGGTAGGCCCCAAACTCCCCCCACCCCCACGCGGCCGCGTTTCAGAATTCTGAGTGTGGCGATGTTACGTCCTCTGTCTGCAGCGCCTGGATCTCCTAGGAGCCCTCCGGTGTCTTCCCCGAGTGTCTCCTAGTGCGCTGCAGAGGAAAAGCGGGGGTTTTGCTGGAAATGTAGGTAGCATCTAGTGCCTCCCCCTGGACAGATGAGGTAATTAGCGGAATTCCCCCTGCCAGGGAACACCTGTGACACCAGGCAGCTTTCGTGGAGGGCGGCCCCAAACCTCCCCCAACCACTCGGCCGCGTTTCGGAATTCTGAGTGTGGCGAGGTTCCGTCCTCTGTCTGCAGCGCCTGGATCTCCTAGGATCCCTCCGCGTGTCTTCCCCGAGTGTCTCCAAGTGCGGGATGCCGGAAAGTCGGGGGTTGGGCTGGAATGCTGGTAGCATCTAGTGCATCCCCCTGACAGATGAGGTAATTAGCGGATTTCCCCCTGCCAGGGAACACCTGTGACAACCCAGGCAGCGCGTGGAGGGCGGCCCCAAACCTCCCCCAACCACTCGGCCCGTTTTCGGATTCTGAGTGTGCGAGGTTCCGTCCTCTGTCTGCAGCGCCTGGGATCTCCTAGGATCCCCCGCGTGTCTTCCCCGAGTGTCTCCAATGCGGGCTGCCGGGAAAGTCGGGCGTTGTGCTTTAAATGCAGGTAGCATCTAGTGCCATCCCCTGACAGATGAGTTATTTAGCGGAATTCCCACTGCCAGGGAACACCTGTGACACCAGGCAGCTGCGTGGAGGGCGGCCCCAAACCTCCCCCAACAAGTCGGCTGCGTTTCGGAATTCTGAGTGTAGCGAGGTTTCTCCGTCCTCTGTCTGAAAAGACTTGGATCTCCTAGGAGCCTTCTGCGTGTCTTTCCCGAGAGTCTCCTAGTGCGGGCTGACGTGTAAATGCGGGTTTGGGCTGGAATGCAGGTAGCATCTAGTGCCTCCCCCTGGACAGATGAGGTAATTAGCGGAATTCCCCCTGCCAATGAACACATGTGCACCAGCAGCTGCGTGTGGGTAGGCCCCAACCTCCCCCCCCACTCGGCCCGCGTTTCAGAATTCTGAGTGTGGCGATGTTATCCTCTGTCTGCAGCGCCTGGGATCTCCTAGGAGCCCTCCGCGTGTCTTCCCCGAGTGTCTCCTAGTGCGGGCTGCAGAGGAAAAGCGGGTTTTGCTGGAAATGTAGGTAGCATCTAGTGCCTCCCCCTGGACAGATGAGGTAATTAGCGGAATTCCCCCTGCCAGGGAACACCTGTACACCAGCAGCTGCGTGGAGGGCGGCCCAAACCTCCCCCACCACCACTGGCCGCGTTTCGGAATTCTGAGTGTGCGAGGTTCCGTCCTCTGTCTGCAGCGCCTGGATCTCCTAGGATCCCTCCGCGTGTCTTCTCCGAGTGTCTCCAAGTGCGGGATGCCGGGAAAGTCGGGGGTTGGTCTGGAAATGCTGGTAGCATCTAGTGCATCCCCCTGGACAGATGAGGTAATTAGCGGATTTCCCACTGCCAGGGAACACCTGTGACACCAGGCAGCTGCGTGGAGTGCGGCCCCCAAAACTCCCCCACCCACTCGGCACGCGTTTCGGAATTCTGAGTGTGGCGAGGTTCCGTCCTCTGTCTGCAGCGCCTGGGATCTCCTAGGAGACCTCCGCTTGTCTTCACCGAGTGTCTACTAGTGCGGGCTGCCGAGGAATGCGGGGGTTTTGCTGGAAATGCAGGTAGCATCTAGAGCCTCCCCCTGGACAGATGAGGTAATTAGCGAATTCCCCATGCAGGGAACACCTGTGACTCCAGGCAGATTCGTGAGGGAGGCCCCAAATCTCCCCCACCCATCGGCCGCGTTTCGGAATTCTGAGTGTGGCGAGGTTCCGTCCTCTGTCTGCAGCGCCTGGGATATATTAGGAGCCCTCCGCGAGTCTTCCCCGAGTGTCTCCTAGTGCGGGCTGCCGGGGAAAGTCGGGCGTTGGGCTTTAAATGCAGGTAGCATCTAGTGCCATCCCCTGGACAGATGAGTTATTTAGCGGAATTCCCACTGCCAGGGAACACCTGTGATACCAGGCAGCTGCGTGGAGGGCCGTCTCAAACCTCCCCCAACCACTCGGCAGCGTTTCGAAATTCTGAGTGTGGCGAGGTTCCGTTCTCTGTCTGCAGCGCCTGGGATCTCCTAGGAGCCCTCCGCGTGTCTTCCCCGAGTGTCTCCTAGTGCGGGCTCTCGGGGAAAGGCGGGGGTTGGGCTGGAAATGCAGGTAGCATCTAGAGCCTCCCCCTGGACAGATGGGTAATTAGCGGAATTCCCCAGCAAGTGAACACCTGTGAAATAAGGCAGTTGCGTGGGGGTCGGCCCCAAACCTCCCCCTCCCCTCGGCCGCGTTTCGGAATTCTGAGTGTGGCGAGGTTCCGTCCTATGTCTGCAGCGCCTGGGATAACTTAGGAGCCCTCCGCGTGTCTTCCCCGAGTGTCCTCCTAGTGCGAGTTGCTGGGGAAAGACGGGGGTTGGGCTGGAAATGCAGGTAGCATCTAGTGCCTCCCCCTGTATAAATGAGGTAATTAGCGGACTTCCCCCTGCCAGGGAACACCTGTGACACCAGCAGCTTCGTGGAGGGCGCCCCAATCCTCCCCCACCCACTCGTCCGCGTTTCGGAATTCTGAGTGTGGCGAGGTTCCGTCCTCTGTCTGCAGTGCCTGGGATATCCTAGGAGCCCTCCGCGTGTCTTCCACGAGTGTCCATAGTACGGGCTGACGGGGAAATGCGGGATTGGGCTGGAAATGCAGGTAGCATCTAGTGCCTCCCCCCTGGACAGATGAGGTATTTAGCGGAATTCCCCCTGCAAGGGAACACCTGTGACAACAGGCAGCTGCGTGGGGGCAGCCCCAAACCCCCCCACCCACTCTGCTACGTTCCGGAATTCTGAGTGTGTTGAGGTTCCGTCCTCTGTCTGCAGCGCCTAGGATCTACTAGGAGCCCTCCGCATGTCTTCCACGAGTGTCTCATAGTAAGGGCTGACGGGGAAATGCGGGGATTGGGCTGGAAATGCAGGTAGCATCTAGTGCCTCCCCTGGACAGATGAGGTATTTAGCGGAATTCCCCAGCCAGTGAACACCTGTGAACACCAGGCAGATTCGTGGAGGGCGGCCCCAAATCTCCCCCACCCACTCGGCGCGTTTCGGAATTCTGAGTGTGGCGAGGTTCCGTCCTCTGTCTGCTGCGCCTGGGATATATTAGGAGCCCTCCGCGTGACTTCCCCGAGTGTCTCCGTGCGGGCTGCCGGGGAAAGTCGGGCGTTGGGCTGGAAATGTAGCATCTAGTGCCATCCCCTGGACAGATGAGTTTTTAGCGGAATTCCCACTGCCAGGGAACACCTGTGACACCAGGCAGCTGCGTGGAGGCCGTCTCAAACCTCCCCCAACCACTCGGCAGCGTTTCGAAATTCTGAGTGTGGCGAGGTTCCGTTCTCTGTCTGCAGC
>NW_022588465.1:0-14310 GCF_009834535.1 Camelus ferus | reverse complement strand
TGTGGGAAAGCCTCCTCAAATATCTTGTTGGGAACATAAAGATTCTTCTCAGTTGCAAACTACACTCCTATATATATATGGGTAGGTACTAGCTCCAACACGGATTTACAGAGAAAACTGCAGGAACTTCCAACCGACACTAGGAAACACACTGAGAAACCAGTGTAAAATTTTCAACTGCCACCCGTTCCCTTTGTGCTAGATGAATGGACGCCTCTCCATATGCTAAGATCTGAGAGATAAGTGTGTGTTGAAGCCGTCCTTCACCTAGCTAGTTGGGAACACAAAGATTCTATTCAGTTGCAAAACACAAACCATACATATATAAAGGGAGGTACTAGTTCCAAATCGGGTTAACAGTGAAAATTGCAGTAAATTCAAACTGGCACTAGGAAACACTTTGAGAAACCAGAGAATAAATTCTCCTGCAACCCGTTCCCTTTATGCTAGATGAATGAACGTCTCTCCACATGCTCAGTTCTGAGAGGTAAGTGTGTGTGAAAGGACTCCTTCACCTAGCTTGTCGGGAACACAAAGTGTTTTTCAGATGCAAAATACACTCCATACATATATAAGGGGAGGTAATAGCTCAAATCGCTTTTACAGTGAAAACTGCAGGAACTTCAATAAAGCACTAGGAAACAGCCTGAGAAAGCTTAGTAAAATTTCCCCTTTAACCCGTTCCTTTTGTGCTAGATGAACGAACGTCTCTCCACATGCTCAGTACTGAGAGATAAGTGGGTGAGAAACCCGTCCTTCACCTAGCTTGTTGGGAACACAAACTTTCTTTTCAGTTGCAAACTACACTAAATACACATTTATGTGGAGTTACTAGCTCCAACTCGGTTTTACAGTGAAAACAACAGGAACTTCAAACCGGCACTAGGAAACAGACTCAGAAACCAGAGCAAAAGTTTCTCCTGCAAACCGTTCCGTTTGTGCTTGGTGAACGAACGTCACTACGCATGCTCAGTTCTGAGATATAAGTGAGTGTGAAAGCCGTACTTCACCTAGCATGTTGGGAACACAAAGCTTCTTTTCAGTAGCTAACTACACTCCATTCATATATATGGGGCTGTACTAGCTCAAATCGATTGTACAGTGAAAACTGCAGGAAATTCAAACCGGCACTAGGAAACGGACTGAGAATGCTGAGTAAAATTTCCACTTCAATCCGTTCCTTTTGTGCTTGATGAACGAAAGTCTCTCCACATGCTCAGTTCTGAGAGATAAGTGTGTGTGAAATGCTCCTTCACCTAGCTTGTTTGGAACACAAAGTTTCTTTTTATTTGCAAACTTCACTCCATAAATTTAATGGGGAAGTCCAACCTCCAACACGGTTTTACAGTGAAAACTGCAGGAACTTCAAACCGGCACTAGGAAACAGCCAGAGAATCCAGAGTAAATTTTCCCCTGCAACCCGTTCCCTTTTGGCTAGGTGAACGAAATTTTCTCCACATGCTCAGTTCTGAGAGATTAGTGTGTGTGAAAGCCGTCCTTCAACTAGCTTCTGGGAACACAAATTTTCTTTTCAGTTGCAAACTACACTACTTACATATATATGGGGAGGTCCTGGCTCCAACTCTTTGTTACAGTGAAAACAGCTGGAACTTCAAACCGGCACTAGGAAACAGAACGAGAAACCAGAGAAAAAGTTTCCCCTTCCACCCGTTCCCTTTGTGCTAGATGAACGAACGTCTCTCCACATGCTCAGTTCTGAGAGATAAGTGTGTGCAAATGCCGTCCTTCACCTAGCTTGTTGGGAACAGAAAGTTTCTTTCAGTTGCAAACTACATTGCATACATTTATATATGGAGGACCTAGCTCCAACTCGGTTTTACAGTGAAAACTGCAAGAACTTCAAAACGGCACTAGGAAACAGACTGAGAAAACCAAAAAACAGTTTCCCCTGCAACCCGTTCCCTTTTTGCTAGATGAACGATCGTCTCTCCACATGCTCATTTCTGAGAGTTTATTGTGTGTAGAAGCCGTCCTTCATCTTGTTTGTTGGGAACACAAAATTTCTCTAGTTGCAAACTACACTCCATACATTTATATTTGGAGGACCTAGCTCCAACACGGTTTTACAGTGAAAACTTCAGGAACTTCAAAACGGCACTACGAAACAGACTGAAAAACCAGAGTAAATGTTACACTTGCATAGCGTTTCCATTGTGCTAGGTGAACGAACTTTTCTCCACATGCTCTATTCTGAGAGATAAGTGTGTGTGAAAGCCGTCCTTCACCTAGCTTATTGGGAAAACAAATTTTCATTTCAGTTGCAAATTACAATTCATAAATATAAAAGGGAAGGTACTAGCTCCAACTCGATTTTACATTGAAAAATGCAGGAAATTCATACCGGCACTAGGAAACAGACTGACAAACCAGAGTAAAATTTTCCCCTGCAACACATTCCCATTGTTCTAGAGGAACGAACGTCTCCCCAAATGCTAATTTTTGAGAGATAAGTGTGTGTGAAAGCCGTCCTTCAACTTGCTTGTTATGAACACAAAGTTTCTTCTCAGTAGCAAATTACACTCCATACATATATATGGGGAGGTACTATTTCCAAATAGATTTTACAGTGAAAAATGCAGGAAATTCAAACCGGCACTAGGAAACAGACTGAGAATCCAGAGTAAATTTTCTCCTGCAGAACGTTCCATTTTGTGCTAGATGAACGAAAGTCTCTCCACATGCTCATTTCTGAAATATATGTGTGTTTGAAAGCCGTACTTCACCTAGCTTGTTTGTAATACAAATTTTCATTTCAGTTGCAAACTACAGTTCATATATATAAATGGGGATGTACTAGCTCCAAGTCGGTTTTACAGTGAAAAATGCAGGATCTTAATACCGGCAAGGAAACAGACTGAGAAACCAGAATAACAGATTCCCCTGTAACCCGTTCTTTTTGTGCTAGATGAACGAACGTCTCTCCACATGCTCAGTTCTGAGAGATAAGTGTGTGTGAAAGCCGTCCTTCACATAGCTTGTTGGGAACACAAAGTTTCTTTTAGTTGCAAACTACACTGCTTACATATATGGGGAGGTATAAGCTCCAAGACGGTTTTACAGTGCAAACTGCAGGAATTCAAACTGGCACTAGTAAAAAGAATGAGAAACCAGAGTAAATGTTACACTTGCAAAGCGTTCCCATTGTGCTATGTGAACGAATTTTCTCCACATTCTAAGTTCTGAGAGATAAGTATGGTGAAAGCCGTACTTCACCTAGCTTGTGGGGAGCACAAAGATTCTTTTCAGTTGCAAACTCCACTCCATAAATATATATGGGGTGGTACTAGCTCAAATCGGTTTTACAGTGAAAACTGCAGGAAATTAAACCGGCACTAGGAAACGACTGAGAATGCTGAGTAAAATTTCCACTTCAATCCGTTCCTTTTGTGCTTGATGAACGAAAGTCTCTCCACATGCTAAGTTCTGAGAGATAAGTGTGTGTGAAAGCCGTCCTTCACATAGCTAGTTGGGAAAACAAACTTTCTTTCCAGTTGCAAACTACACTCCATATATATATGGGTAGGTACTAGCTCTAAGTCAGTTTTATAGTGAAAACTGCAGGAAATTCAAACTGGCACTAGGAAACAGACTGAGAAACCAGAGTAAAACTTTCTCCTGCAAACCGTTCCATTTTGTGCTAGGTAAACGAAAGTCTCTCCACATGCTCAGTTCTGAGATATAAGTGTGTTTGAAAGCCATCCTTCACCTAGCTTGCTGGGAACACAATGTTATTTTCAGATGCAAAATACACTCCATACATATACATGCAGAGGTACAAGCTCAAATCGGTTTTACAGTGAAAATAGCAGGAATTTAATTCCGGCACTAGGAAACAGACTGAGAATTCAGAGTAAAATTTTCCCTTCAACCGTTCCCTTTGTGCTAGATGAACGAACGTCTATCCACATGCTCAGTTCTCAGAGATAAGTGTGTGTGAAAGCAGTCCATCACCAAGCTTGTTGGGAACACATAGTTTCTTTTAAGTTGCAATCTACACTCCATAACTATATGGGGGTGTATAAGTTCCATCTCGGTTTTACAGTGAAAACTGCAGGAACTTCAAACCGGCACTAGGAATCAGATTGAGATACCATAGTAAAAGTTTCCCTGCAAACCTTTCTCTTTGTACTAGGTGAACGAATGTCTCTCCACATGCTCAAGTCTGAGAGATAATTGTGTGTGAAAGCCGTCCTTCAAATATGTTGTTGGGAACACAAAGTTTCTCTCAGTAGCAAAATACACTCCATACATATATATGAGGAGGTACAAGTTCCAACTCGGTTTTACAGTGAAAAATGCAGGAACTTCAAACCGGCACTAGGAAACAAACTGAGAATCCAGAGTAAATTTTCTCCTGCAGAACGTTCCATTTTGTGGTAGATGAACGAACGTCTCTCCACATGCTCATTTCTGAAATATGTGTGATTGAAAGCCGTACTTCACCTAGCTTGTTTGTAATACAAATTTTCATTTCAGTTGCAAACTACAGTTCATATATAAATGGGGATGTACTAGCTCCAAGTAGGTTTTAAACTCGAAAATGCAGGAACTTAATACCGGCAAGGAAACAGACTGAGAAACCAGAATAACAGATTCCCCTGTAACCCGTTTTCTTTGTGCTAGATGAACGAACGTCTCTCCACATGCTCAGTTCTGAGAGATAAGTGTGTGTGAAAGCCGTCCTTCACATAGCTTGTTGGGAACACAAAGTTTATTTTAGTTGCAAACTACAATGCTTACATATATGGGGAGGTATAAGCTCCAAGACGGTTTTACAGTGCAAACTGCAGGAATTCAAACCGGCACTAGTAAAAAGAATGAGAAACCAGAGTAATGTTACACTTGCAAAGCGTTCCCATTGTGCTATGTGAACGAATTTTCTCCACATTCTAAGTTCTGAGAGATGTATGGTGAAAGCCGTACTTCACCTAGCTTGTGGGGAGCACAAAGATTCTTTTCAGTTGCAAACTCCACTCCATGCATATATATGGGGTGGTACTAGCTCAAATCGGTTTTACAGTGAAAACTGCAGGAAATTCAAACCGGCACTAGGAAACTGACTGAGAATGCTGAGTAAAATTTCCACTTCAATCCGTTCCTTTTGTGCTTGATGAACGAAAGTCTCTCCACATGCTCAGTTCTGAGAGATAAGTGTGTGTGAAATCCGTCCTTCACCTAGCTTTTTTGGAACACAAAGTTTCTTTTTATTTGCAAACTTCACTCCATAAAATTATATGGGGAAGTCCAACCTCCAACAAGGTTTTACAGTGAAAACTGCAGGAACTTAAAACCGGCACTAGGAAACAGCCTGAGAATCCAGAGTAAATTTTCCCTGCAACCCGTTCCATTTTGGCTAGGTGAACGAAATTTTCTCCACATGCTCAGTTCTGAGAGATTAGTGTGTGTGAAAGGCGTCCTTCAACTAGCTTCTTGGGAACACAAATTTTCTTTCAGTTGCAAACTACACTCCATACATATATATGGGGAGGTCCTGGCTCCAACTCTGTGTTACAGTGAAAACAGCTGGAACTTCAAACCGGCACTAGGAAACAGAACGAGAAACCAGAGTAAAAATTTCCCCTTCCACCCGTTCCCTTTGTGCTAGAAGAACGAACGTCTCTCCACATGCTCAGTTCTGAGAGATAAGTGTGTGCAAATGCCGTCCTTCACCTAGCTTGTTGGGAACAGAAAGTTTCTTTCAGTTGCAAACTACACTGCATACATTTATATTTGGAGGACCTAGCTCCAACTCGGTTTTACAGTGAAAACTGCTGGAACTTCAAAACGGCACTAGGAAACAGACTGAGAAACCAGAGTAAATGTTACACTTGCAAAGCGTTTCCATTTTGCTAGGTGAACGAACATTTCTCCATATGCTCAATTCTGAGAGATAAGTGTGTGTGAAAGCCGTCCTTCACCTAGCTTATTGGAAATACAAATTTTCACTTCAGTTGCAAACTACACTTCATACATATAAAAGGGAAGGTACTAGCTCCAACTCGATTTTACAGTGAAAAATGCAGGAAATTCATACCGGCACTAGGAAACAGACTGAGAACCAGAGTAAAATTTTCCCATGCAACACGTTCCCATTTTTCTAGAGGAACGAACGTCTCCCCAAATGCTAATTTCTGAGAGATAAGTGTGTGTGAAAGCCGTCCTTCACCTAGCTTGTTGGGAATACAAATTTTCATTTCAGTTGCAAACAACACTTCATACATATAAAAGGGAAGTTACGAGCTCCAACACGATTTTACAGTGAAAAATGCAGGAACTTAATACTGGCACTAGGAAACTTTCTGAGAAACCAGAGTAACAGTTTCCCCTGTAAACCGTTCCATTTGTGCTAGATGAACGAATGTCTCTCCTCATGGTCAGTTCTGAGAGATAAGTGTGTGTGAAGCAGTCCTTCAAATAGCTTGTTGGTAATACAAATTTTCATTTAAGTTGCAAACTACACTTCATACATATAAAAGGGAAGGTACTAGCTCCAACTCGGTTTTACAGTGAAAAATGCAGGAAATTCATACCGGCACTACGAAACAGACTGAGAAACCAGAGTAAAGTTTCCCCTGCAAACCGTTCCCATTGTGCTAGAGGAACGAACGTCTCCCCACATGATAATTTCTGAGACTTAAGTGTGTGTGAAAGCCGTACTTCAACTTGCTTGTTATGAACACAAAGTTTCTTCTCAGTAGCAAAATACACTCCATACATATATATGAGGAGGTACAAGTTCCAACTCGGTTTTACAGTGAAAAATGCAGGAACTTCAAACCGGCACTAGGAAACAGACTGAGAATCCAGAGTAAATTTTCTCCTGCAGAACGTTTCATTTTGTGCTAGATGAATGAACGTCTCTCCACATGCTCATTTCTGAAATATATGTGTGTTTGAAAGCCGTACTTCACCTAGCTTGTTTGTAATACAAATTTTCATTTCAGTTGCAAACTACAGTTCATATATATAAATGGGGATGTACTAGCTCCAAGTCGGTTTTACAGTCGAAAATGCAGGAACTTAATACCGGCAAGGAAACAGACTGAGAAACCAGAATAACAGATTCCCCTGTAACCCGTTCTCTTTGTTCTAGATGAACGAACGTCTCTCAACATGCTCAGTTCTGAGAGATAAGTGTGTGTGAAAGCCGTCCTTCACATAGCTTGTGGGGAGCACAAAGATTCTTTTCAGTTGCAAACTCCACTCCATACATATATATGGGGTGGTACTAGCTCAAATCGGTTTTACAGTGAAAACTGCAGGAAATTCAAACCGGCACTAGGAAACTGACTGAGAATGCTGAGTAAAATTTCCACTTCAATCCGTTCCTTTTGTGCTTGATGAACGAAAGTCTCTCCACATGCTCAGTTCTGAGAGATAAGTGTGTGTGAAATCCGTCCTTCACCTAGCTTGTTTGGAACACAAAGTTTCTTTTTATTTGCAAACTTCACTCCATAAATTTATATGGGGAATTCCAACCTCCAACACGGTTTTACAGTGAAAACTGCAGGAACTTCAAACCGGACTAGGAAACAGCCAGAGAATCCAGAGTAAATTTTCCCCTGCAACCCGTTCCATTTTGGCTAGGTGAACGAAATTTTCTCCACATGCTCAGTTCTGAGAGATTAGTGTGTGTGAAAGCCGTCCTTCAACTAGCTTCTTGGGAACACAAATTTTCTTTTCAGTTGCAAACTACACTCCATACATATAAAAGGGGAGGTCCTGGCTCCAACTCTGTGTTACAGTGAAAACTGCTAGAACTTCAAACCGGCACTAGGAAACAGAACGAGAAACCAGAGAAAAAGTTTCCCCTTCCACCAGTTCCCTTTGTGCTAGATGAACGAACGTCTCTCCACATGCTCAGTTCTGAGAGATAAGTGTGTGCAAATGCCGTCCTTCACCTAGCTTGTTGGGAACAGAAAGTTTCTTTCAGTTGCAAACTACACTGCATACATTTATATATGGAGGACCTAGCTCCAACTCGGTTTTACAGTGAAAACTGCAAGAACTTCAAAACGGCACTAGGAAACAGACTGAGAAAACAAAAAAAAAGTTTCCCCTGCAACCCGTTCCCTTTGTGCTAGATGAACGATCGTCTCTCCACATGCTCATTTCTGAGAGTATATTGTGTGTAAAACCCGTCCTTCATCTTGTTTGTTGGGAACACAAAGTTTCTCTTCAGTTGCAAACTACACTCCATACATTTATATGTGGAGGACCTAGCTCCAACACGGTTTTACAGTGAAAACTGCAGGAACTTAAAAACGGCACTTGGAAACAAACTGAAAAACCAGAGTAAATGTTACACTTGCATAGCGTTTCCATTGTGCTAGGTGAACGAACTTTTCTCCACATGCTCTATTCTGAGAGATAAGTGTGTGTGAAAGCCATCTTCACCTAGCTTATTGGGAAAACAAATTTTCATTTCAGTTGCAAACTACACTTCATAAATATAAAAGGGAAGGTACTAGCTCCAACTCGATTTTACAGTGAAAAATGCAGGAAATTCATACCGGCACTAGGAAACAGATTCAAACCAGAGTAAAATTTTCCCCTGCAACACGTTCCCATTGTTCTAGAGGAACGAACGTCTCCCCAAATGCTAATTTCTGAGAGATAAATGTGTGTGAAAGCCGTCCTTCAACTTGCTTGTTATGAACACAAAGTTTCTTCTCAGTAGCAAATTACACTCCATACATATATATGGGGAGGTACTATTTCCAAATAGATTTTACAGTGAAAAATGCAGGAACTTCAAACCGGCACAAGGAAACAGACTGAGAACTCCAGAGTAAATTTTCTCCTGCAGAACGTTCCATTTTGTGCTAGATGAACGAACGTCTCTCACATGCTCATTTCTGAAATATATGTGTGTTTGAAAGCCGTACTTCACCTAGCTTGTTTGTAATACCAATTTTCATTTCAGTTGCTAACTACAGTTCATATATATAAATGGGGATTGTAGTAGCTCCAAGTCGGTTTTACAGTGAAAAATGCAGGATCTTAATACCGGCAAGGAAACAGACTGAGAAACCAGAAATAACAGATTCCCTGTAACACGTTCTTTTTGTGCTAGATGAACGAACGTCCTCTCCACATGCTCAGTTCTGAGGAGATAAGTGTGGTGAAAGCCGTCCTTCACATAGCTTGTTGGGAACACAAAGTTTCTTTTAGTTGCAAACTACACTGCTTACATATATGGGGAGGTATAAGCTCCAAGACGGTTTTACAGTGCCAAACTGCAGGAATTCAACCTGGCACTAGTAAAAAGAATGAGAAACCAGAGTAAATGTTACACTTGCAAAGCGTTCCCATTTTGCTATGTGAACGAATTTTCTCCACATTCTAAGTTCTGAGAGATAAGTATGGTGAAAGCCGTACTTCACCTAGCTTGTGGGGAGCACAAAGATTCTTTTCAGTTGGCAAACTCCACTCCATACATATATATGGGGTGGTACTAGCTCAAATCGGTTTTACAGTGAAAACTGCAGGAAATTCAAACCGGCACTAGGAAACGGACTGAGAATTCTGAGTAAAATTTCCACTTCAATCCGTTCCTTTTGTGCTTGATGAACGAAAGTCTCTCCACATGCTCAGTTCTGAGAGATAAGTGTGTTGAAAGCCGGTCCTTCACATAGCTAGTTGGGAAAACAAACTTTCTTTCCAGTTGCAAACTACACTCCATATATATATAGGGTAGGTACTAGCTCTAAGTCGGTTTATAGTGAAAACTGCAGGAAATTCAAACTGGCACTAGGAAACAGACTGAGAATCCAGAATAAATTTTCTCCTGCAGAAACGTTCCATTTGTGCTAGATGAACGAACGTATCTCCACATGCTCATTTCTGAAATATATGTGTGATTGAAAGCCGTACTTCACCTAGCTGTTGTAATACAAAATTTTCATTTCAGTTGCAAACTACAGTTCATATATATAAATGGGGATGTACTAGCTCCAAGTGGGTTTTACGCTCGAAAGTGCAGGAACTTAATACCGGCAAGGAAACAGACTGAGAAACCAGAATAACAGATTCCCCTGTAACCCGTTCTCTTTGTGCTAGATGAACGAACGTCTCTCAACATGCTCAGTTCTGAGAGATAGTGTGTGTGAAAGCCGTCCTTCACATAGCTTGTTGGGAAACACAAGTTTCTTTTAGTTGCAAACTACACTGCTTACATATATGGGGAGGTATAAGCTCCAAGACGGTTTTACAGTGAACAACTGCAGGAATTCAAACCGGCACTAGTAAAAAGAATGAGAAACCAGAGTAAATGTTACACTTGCAAAGCGTTCCCATTGTGCTATGTGAACGAATTTCTCCACATCTAAGTTTCTGAGAGATAAGTATGGTGAAAGCCGCTACTTCAACTAGCTTGTGGGGAGGCACAAAGATTCTTTTCAGTTGCAAACTCCACTCCATACATATATATGGGGTGGTACTAGCTCCAATCGGTTTTACAGTGAAAACTGCAGGAAATTCAAACCGGCACTAGGAAACGGACTGAGAATGCTGAGTAAAATTTCCACTTCAATCCGTTCCTTTTGTGCTTGATGAACGAAAGTCTCTCCACATGCTCAGTTCTGAGAGATAAGTGTGTGTGAAATCCGTCCTTCACCTAGCTTGTTTGGAACACAAAGTTTCTTTTTATTTGCAAACTTCACTCCATAAAATTATATGGGGGAAGTCCAACCTCCAACACGGTTTTACAGTGAAAACTGCAGGAACATCAAACCGGCACTAGGAAACAGCCTGAGAATCCAGAGTTAATTTTCCCTGCAACCCGTTCCTTTTTGGCTAGGTGAACGAAAATTTCTCCACATGCTCAGTTCTGAGAGATTAGTGTGTGTGAAAGGCGTCCTTCAACTAGCTTCTTGGGAACACAAATTTTTCTTTTCAGTTGCAAAACTCCACTCCATACATATATATGGGGTTGGTACTAGCTCAAATCGGTTTTTACAGTGAAAACTGCAGGAAATTCAAACCGGCACTAGGAAACGGACTGAGAATTCTGAGTAAAATTTTCACTTCAATCCGTTCCTTTTGTGCTTGATGAACGAAAGTCTCTCCACATGCTCAGTTCTGAGAGATAAGTGTGTGTGAAAGCCGTCCTTCACATAGCTAGTTGGGAAAACAAACTTTCTTTCCAGTTGCAAACTACACTCCATATATATATATGGGTAGGTACTAGCTCTAAGTCGGTTTTACAGTGAAAACTGCAGGAACTTCCATCCGACACTAGGAAACACACTGAGAAACCAGAAAAAAATGTTCCCCTGCAAAAGTTCCCGTTGTGCTAGATGAATGACCGTCTATTCAGATGCTCAAATCTGAGAGATAATTGTGTGTGAAAGACGTTCTTCAACTAGCTTATTGGGAACACAAAGATTCTATTCAGTTGCAAACCACAATCCATATATATAAGGGGAGGTACTAGCTCCAACTCGGGTTTACATTGAAAACTGCAGGAACTTCAAACCGGCACTAGGAAACAGATTGGAAAACCAGAGAATATTTTCACCTGCAACCCGTTCCCTTTGTGCTAGATGAATGAAAGTCTTTCCACATGCTCAGTTCTGAGAGGTAAGTGTGTGTGAAAAGCGTCCTTCAACTACCTTGTCGGGAACACAAAGTGTCTTTTCATTTGCAAACTACACTCCATACATATATATGGGGAGGCACAAGCTCATTTCGGTTTTACAGTGAAAACTGCAGGAACTTCAATATGGCACAAAGAAACAGACTGAGAAAGCTTAGTAAAATTTCACCTGCAACCCGTTCGATTTGTGGTAGATGAAAGAACGTCTCTCCACGTGCTCAGTTCTGAGAGATAAGTGGGTGTGAAAGCCGCACTTCACCTAGCTTGTTGGGAACACAAAGTTTCTTTTCTGTTGCAAACTACACTAAATACATATATATGGGGAGGTACTAGCTCCAACTCGGTTTTACAGTGAAAACTACAGGAACTTCAAACCGGCACTAGGAAACAGACTCAGAACTCAGAGTAAAAGTTTCTCCTGCAACCCGTTCCGTTTTTGCTAGGTGAACAAACGTCACTCCGCATGCTCAGTTCTGAGAGATAAGTGTGTTTGAAAGCCGACCTTCAACTAGCTTGTTGGGAACACAAAGTTTCTTTTCAGTTGCTAATAACAATCCATTCATTATATAGGGGAGTTACTAGTTCCAACTCGGTTTACATTGAAAACTTCAGGAAATTCAAACCGGCACTAGGAAACAGACTCAGAACCCAGAGTAAAAGTTTCTCCTGCAAACCGTTCCGTTTGTGCTAGGTGAACGAACGTCACTACGCATGCTCAGTTCTGAGAGATAAGTGTGTGTGAAAGCCGTCCGTCACCTAGCTTGTTGGGAACACAAAGATTATTTCAGTTGCAAACTACACTGCATACATATATGGGGAGGTATAATCTCCAACTCGGTTTTACAGTGAAAACTGCAGGTTCTTCAAACCGGCTCTAGGAAACAGGCTGACAAACTGGAGTAACAGTTTCTCCTGCTACCCGTTCCCATTGTGCAAGATGAACGAACGTCTCTCCACATACTCAGTTCAGAGATAAGTGTGTGTGAAAGGCGTCCTTCACCTAGCTTGTCGGGAACACAAAGTGTCTTTTCAGTTGCAAACTACACTCCATACATATATATGGGGAGGTAATAGCTCAAATCGATTTTACAATGAAAACTGCAGGAACTTCAATAAGGCACTAGGAAACAGCCTGAGAAATCTTAGTAAAATTCCACCTGCAAACCGTCCCTTTGCGCTAGGTGAACGAAAGTCTCTCCACATGCTCTGTTCTGAGAGATAAGTGTGTTTCAATGCCGTCCTTTACCTAGCTTGCTGGGAACACAAAGTTATTTTCAGATGCACAATACACTCCATACATATACTTTCGGAGGTACTAGCTCAAATCGGTTTTACAGTGAAAATAGGAGGAATTTCAATCCGGCAGTAGGAAACAGACTGAGAATGCTGAGTAAAATTTTCCCTTCAACCCGTTCCCTTTGTGCTAGATGAACGAACGTCTATCCACATGCTCAGTTCTCAGAGATAAGTGTGTGTGAAAGTAGTCAATCAAAAAGCTTTATGGAAACACAAAGTTTCTTTTAAGTTGCAATCTACACTCCATAACTATATGGGGGTGTATAAGCTCCAACTCGGTTTTACAGTGAAAACTGCAGGAACTTCAATCCGGCACTAGGAAACAGATTGAGAAACCAGAGTAAAAGTTTCCCTGCAAACACTTCCCTTTGTGCTAGGTGAACGAACGTCTCTCCACGTGCTCAGGACTGAAAGATAAGTGTGTGTGAAAGCCGTCCTTCAACTATCTTGTTGGGAACACAAAGATTCTTCTCAGTTGCAAACTACACTCCATATATATATATGGGTAGGTACTAGCTCCAATAGGTTTTACAGAGAAAACTGCAGGAACTTCCAACCGACACTAGGAAACACACTGAGAAAACCAGAGTAAAATGTTCCCCTGCCACCGGTTCCCTTTGTGCTAGTGAATGAACGTCTGTCCAGATGCTCAGATCTGAGAGATAAGTGGTGTGAAAGCCTTCCTTCACCTAGCTTGTTGGGAACACAAAGATTCTATTCAGTTGCAAACCACAACCTACCTATATAAGGGGAGGTACTAGTTCCAACTCAGGTTACAGTGAAAACTTCCGGAAATTCAACGGCACTAGGAAACAGATTGAGAAAACCAGAGAATAGTTTCTCCAGCAACCCTTTCCTTGTGCTAGATATGAACTTCTCTCCACATGCTCAGTTCTGAGAGGTAAGTGGTGTTAAAAGGCTCCTTCAAGTAGCTTGTCGGGAACACAAAGTTCTTTTCAGTTGCACAAACTACCCCCATACATATATATGGGGAGGTAATAACTCAAATCGATTTTCAGTGAAAACTGCAGTAACTTCAATAATGCACTAGGAAACAGCCTGAGAAAGCTTAGTAAAATTTCCCCTGCAAAACTGTTCCCTTTGTGCTAGATGAACGAACGTCTCTCCATGCTCAGTCTGACAGATATTTAGGTGTGAAAGCCGTCCTTCACCTGCTTGTTGGGAACACAAAGTTTCTTTCAGTTGCTAACAACACTCCATTCATATATATTGGGGAGTTACTAGCTCAAATCGGTTTTACTGTGAAAACTGCAGGAACTTAAAACCGGCACTAGGAAATGGATTGAAAAGCTGAGTATAATTTCCCCTTCCACCGTTCCTTTGTGCTAGATGAACGAACGTCTCTCCACATGCTCAGTTCTAAGAGAGATAGG
>NW_022588464.1:0-14311 GCF_009834535.1 Camelus ferus | reverse complement strand
AAAGTCTCTTTTCAGTTGCAAACTCCACACCATACTATATATGGGGAGGTAAAACTCCAAATCGGTTTTACAGTGAAAACTGCAGGAACTTCAAACCGGCACTAGGAAACACACTGAGAAAGCAGAGAAAAAGTGTCTCCTGCAACCCGTTACCTTGGTGCTAGATGAACGAACTGTCTCTCCACTTGCTCAGTTCTGAGAGATAAGTGTGGTGGTGAAAGCCGTCCTTCACCTAGCTTGTTGGGAACACAAGTTTCTTTTCAGTTGCAAACTCCATTCCATACATTATATGGGCAGGTACTAGCTCCAACTCGTTTTTACAGTGAAAACTGCAGGAACTACAAACTGGCACTAGGAAACAGACTGAGAAAGCAGAGAAAAAGTGTCTCCTGCAACCCGTTCCCTTGGTGCAAAATGAACGAACGTCTCTCCACTTGCTCATTCTGAGAGATAAGTGTGTGTGGAAGCCGCCCTTCACCTAGATTGTTGGGAACACAAGTTTCTTTTCAGATTGCAAACTCCATTCCATACATATATATGGGGAGGTACTAGCTCCAACTCGGTTTTACAGTGAAAACTGCAGGAACTTCAAACCGGCACTAGGAAACAGACTGAGAAAGCAGAGAAAAGTGTCTCTGCAACACTTTCCCTTGGTGCTAGATGAAAGACGTCTCTCCAACATTGCTCAGTTCTGAGAGATATGTGTGTGTGAAAGCCGTCCTTTCAAGTAGCTTGTTGGGAACACTAAGCTTTCTATTCAGTTGCAAACATCCATTCCCATGTCATTATATATGGGGATTACTATGGGTACCTGATAAACTCCGATTTTACAGTGAATGAAACTGCAGGGAACTTCAATACCGGCACTAGGAAACACTGAGACAACCAGGAGTAAAAAGTGTCTCTGCAACCCGTTCCATTGGTGCTAGATGAACGAACGTCTCTCCGCATGCTCAGTTCTGAGAGATAAGTGTGTGTGAAAGCCGTCCTTCACATAGCTTGTTGGGAACACAAAGTTACTTATTAGTTGCAAACTCCACTCCATAAAAATATATGGGAGGTACAAATTCCAACTCAGTTTTACAGTGAAAACTGCAGGAACTTCAAACCTGGCACTAGGAACCAGACTGAGAAACCATAGTAAAAATTTCCCTTGTAACCCGTTCCCTTGGTGCTAGATGAACGAACGTCTCTCCACATGCTCAGTTCTGAGAGAAAAGTGTGTGTGGAAAGCCGTCTTCAACTAGCTTGTTGGGAACACAAAATTTCTTTTCAGTTGCAAACCCCACTCCATAAATTATATGGGGTGGTACTTGTTCCAACTCGGTTTTACAGTGAAAACTGCAGGAACTTCAAACCGGCACCAGGAAACAGACTGAGAAAAAGACTAATGTTTTCTCCTGCAACCAGTTCCCTTGGTGCTAGTTGAACGAACGTCTCTCCACATGCTCAGTTCTGAGAGATAAGTGTGTGTACAAGCCGCCTTCACCTAGCTTGTTGGGAACGAACGTCTCTCCACTTGCTCAGTTCTGAGAGATAAGTGTGTGTGAAAGCCGTACTTCACCTAGCTTGTTGGGAACACAAAGTTTCTTTCCAGTTGCAAACTTCACTCCATAAATATATATGGGGAGGTACTAATTCTAACTCAGTTTTACAGTGAAAACTGCAGGAACTTCAAAACGGCACCAGGAAACAGACAGAGAAAAAGACTAAATTTTCTCCTGAAACCCGTTCCCTTGGTGCTAGATGAACGAAAGTCTCTCCACATGCTCAGTTCAGAGAGATAAGTGTGTGTGAATGCCGCCTTCACCTAGCTTGTTGGGAACACAAAGTTTCTTTTCTGTTGCAAACTCCACTCCATATATATATATGGGGAGGTAATAGCTCCAACTCGGTTTTACAATGAAAACTGCAGGAACTTCAAACCGGCACTAGGAAACAGACTGAGAAAGCAGAGAAAAAGTGTCTCCTGCAACACATTCTCTTGGTGCTAGATGAACGAACGTCTCATCACATGCTCAGTTCTGAGAGATAAGTGTGTGTGAAAGCTGTCTTTCAAGTAGCTTGTTGGGCACACTAAGTTTCTATTCAGTTGCAAACACCACTCCATACATATATATGGGGAGGTAATAGCAAAAACTCCGATTTACATTGAAAACGGCAGGAAATTCAAACCGGCACTAGGAAAAAGACTGAGACACCAGAGTAAAAGTTTCTTCTGCAACACGTTCCCTTGGTGCTAGATGAACGAACGTCTCTCCACTTGCTCAGTTCTGAGAGATAAGTGTGTGTGAAAGCCGTCCTTCACCTAGCTTGTTGGGAACACAAAGTTTCTTTTCAGTTGCAAACTCCATTCCATACATATATATGGGCAAGTACTAGCTCCAACTCGTTTTTACAGTGAAAACTGCAGGAACTACAAACTGGCACTAGGAAACAGACTGAGAAAGCAGAGAAAAAGTGTCTCCTGCAACCCGTTCCCTTGGTGCAAAATGAACGAACTTCTCTCCACTTGCTCATTTCTGAGAGATAAGTGTGTGTGGAAGCCGTCCTTCACCTAGATTGTTGGGAACACAAAGTTTCTTTTCAGATGCAAACTCCATTCCATACATATATATGGGGAGGTACTAGCTCCAACTCGGTTTTACAGTGAAAACTGCAGGAACTTCAAACCGGCACTAGGAAACAGACTGAGAAAGCAGAGAAAAAGTGTCTACTGCAACCCGTTCCCTTGGTGCTAGATGAAAGAACGTCTCTCCAAATGCTCAGTTCTGAGAGATATGTGTGTGTGAAAGCCGTCTTTCAAGTAGCTTGTTGGGAACACTAAGTTTCTATTCAGTTGCAAACACCACTCCATGCATATATATGGGGAGGTACTAGCTCCAACTCCGATTTACAGTGAAAACTGCAGGAAATTCAAACCGGCACTAGGAAACTGAGACAACAGGGTAAAAGTTTCTTCTGCAAAACGTTCCCTTGGTGCTAGATGAACGAACGTCTCTCCGCATGCTCAGTTCTGAGAGATAAGTGTGTGTGAAAGCCGTCCTTCACATAGCTTGTTGGGAACACAAAGTTACTTATTAGTTGCAAACTCCACTCCATAAAAATATATGGGGAGGTACAAATTCCAACTCAGTTTTACAGTGAAAACTGCAGGAACTTCAAACCGGCACTAGGAAACAGACTGAGAAACCATAGTAAAAATTTCCCTTGTAACCCGTTCCCTTGGTGCTAGATGAACGAACGTCTCTCCACATGCTCAGTTCTGAGAGAAAAGTGTGTGTGAAAGCCGTCTTCAACTAGCTTGTTGGGAACACAAAATTTCTTTTCAGTTGCAAACCCCACTCCATAAATTTATATGGGGAGGTACTTGTTCCAACTCGGTTTTACAGTGAAAACTGCAGGAACTTCAAACCGGCACCAGGAAACAGACTGAGAAAAAGACTAATGTTTCTCCTGCAACCAGTTCCCTTGGTGCTAGTTGAACGAACGTCTCTCCACATGCTCAGTTCTGAGAGATAAGTGTGTGTGCAAGCCGCCTTCACCTAGCTTGTTGGGAACGAACGTCTCTCCACTTGCTCAGTTCTGAGAGATAAGTGTGTGTGAAAGCCGTACTTCACCTAGCTTGTTGGGAACACAAAGTTTCTTTCCAGTTGCAAACTCCACTCCATAAATATATATGGGGAGGTACTAATTCTAACTCAGTTTTACAGTGAAAACTGCAGGAACTTCAAAACGGCACCAGGAAACAGACTGAGAAAAAGACTAAATTTTCTCCTGAAACCCGTTCCCTTGGTGCTAGATGAACGAAAGTCTCTCCACATGCTCAGTTCAGAGAGATAAGTGTGTGTGAATGCCGCCTTCACCTAGCTTGTTGGGAACACAAAGTTTCTTTTCTGTTGCAAACTCCACTCCATATATATATATGGGGAGGTACTAGCTCCAACTCGGTTTTACAATGAAAACTGCAGGAACTTCAAACCGGCACTAGGAAACAGACTGAGAAAGCAGAGAAAAAGTGTCTCCTGCAACACATTCCCTTGGTGCTAGATGAACGAACGTCTCATCACATGCTCAGTTCTGAGAGATAAGTGTGTGTGAAAGCTGTCTTTCAAGTAGCTTGTTGGGCACACTAAGTTTCTATTCAGTTGCAAACACCACTCCATACATATATATGGGGAGGTACTAGCAAAAACTCCGATTTACATTGAAAACGGCAGGAAATTCAAACCGGCACTAGGAAAAAGACTGAGACACCAGAGTAAAAGTTTCTTCTGCAACACGTTCCCTTGGTGCTAGATGAACGAACGTCTCTCCACTTGCTCAGTTCTGAGAGATAAGTGTGTGTGAAAGCCGTCCTACACCTAGCTTGTTGGGAACACAAAGTTTCTTTTCAGTTGCAAACTCCATTCCATACATATATATGGGGAGGTACAAGCTCCAACTCGGTTTTACAGTGAAAACTGCAGGAACTTCAAACCGGCACTAGGAAACAGACTGAGAATGCAGAGAAAAAATTGTCCTGCAACCCGTTCCCTTGGTGCTAGATGAACGAACGTCTCTCCACTTGCTCAGTTCTGAGAGATAAGTGTGTGTGAAAGCCGACCTTCACCTAACTTGTTGGGAACACAAAGTTTCTTTTCAGTTGCAAAATCCATTCCATTCATATACATGTGGAGGTGCTAGCTCCAACTCGGTTTTACAGTGAAAACTGCAGGAACTTCAAACCGGCACTAGGAAACAGACTGAGAAAGCAGAGAGAAAAGTGTCTCCTGCAACCCGTTCCCTTGGTGCTAGATGAACGAACGTCTCTCCACTTGCTCAGTTCTGAGAGATAAGTGTGTGTGAAAGCCGTCCTTCACCTAGCTTGTTGGGAACACAAAGTTTCTTTTCAGTTGCAAACTCCATTCCATTCATATATATGGGGAGGTACAAGCTCCAACTCGGTTTTACAGTGAAAACTGCAGAAACTTCAAACCGGCACTAGGAAACAGACTGAGAATGCAGAGAAAAAATTGTCCTGCAACCCGTTCCCTTGGTGCTAGATGAACGAACGTCTCTCCACTTGCTCAGTTCTGAGAGATAAGTGTGTGTGAAAGCCGACCTTCACCTAGCTTGTTGGGAACACAAAGTTTCTTTTCAGTTGCAAAATCCACACCATACATATATATGGGTAGGTAATAGCTCCAACTCGGGTTTACAGTGAAAACTGTAGGAAATTCAAACCGGCACTAGGAAAAAGACTGAGAAAGCATAGAAAAAGTGTCTAATGCAACCCATTCACTTGGTGCTAGATGAACGAACGTCTCTCCACTTGCTCAGTTCTGAGAGATAAGTGTGTGTGAAAGCCGTCCTTCACCTAGCTTGTTGGGAACACAAAGTTTCTTTTCAGTTGCAAACTCCATTCCATACATATATATGGGGAGGTACTAGCTCCAACTCGGTTTTACAGTGAAAACTGCAGGAACTTCAAACCGGCACTAGGAAACAGACTGAGAAAGCAGAGAAAAAGTGTCTCCTGCAACCCGTTCCCTTGGTGCTAGATGAACGAACGTCTCTCCACTTGCTCAGTTCTGAGAGATAAGTGTGTGTGAAAGCCGTCCTTCACCTAGCTTGTTGGGAACACAAAGTTTCTTTTCAGTTGCAAACTCCATTCCATACATATATATGGGGAGGTACTAGCTCCAACTCGGTTTTACAGTGAAAACTGCAGGAACTTCAAACCGGCACTAGGAAACAGACTGAGAAAGCAGAGAAAAAGTGTCTCCTGCAACCCGTTCCCTTGGTGCTAGATGAACGAACGTCTCTCCACTTGCTCAGTTCTGAGAGATAAGTGTGTGTGAAAGCCGTCCTTCACCTAGCTTGTTGGGAACACAAAGTTTCTTTTCAGTTGCAAACTCCATTCCATACATATATATGGGGAGGTACTAGCTCCAACTCGGTTTTACAGTGAAAACTGCAGGAACTTCAAACCGGCACTAGGAAACAGACTGAGAAAGCAGAGAAAAAGTGTCTCCTGCAACCCGTTCCCTTGGTGCTAGATGAACGAACGTCTCTCCACTTGCTCAGTTCTGAGAGATAAGTGTGTGTGAAAGCCGTCCTTCACCTAGCTTGTTGGGAACACAAAGTTTCTTTTCAGTTGCAAACTCCATTCCATACATATATATGGGGAGGTACTAGCTCCAACTCGGTTTTACAGTGAAAACTGCAGGAACTTCAAACCGGCACTAGGAAACAGACTGAGAAAGCAGAGAAAAAGTGTCTCCTGCAACCCGTTCCCTTGGTGCTAGATGAACGAACGTCTCTCCACTTGCTCAGTTCTGAGAGATAAGTGTGTGTGAAAGCCGTCCTTCACCTAGCTTGTTGGGAACACAAAGTTTCTTTTCAGTTGCAAACTCCATTCCATACATATATATGGGGAGGTACAAGCTCCAACTCGGTTTTACAGTGAAAACTGCAGGAACTTCAAACCGGCACTAGGAAACAGACTGAGAAAGCAGAGAAAAAGTGTCTCCTGCAACCCGTTCCCTTGGTGCTAGATGAACGAACGTCTCTCCACTTGCTCAGTTCTGAGAGATAAGTGTGTGTGAAAG
Organism: Camelus ferus; assembly: GCF_009834535.1. Classification (NCBI taxonomy): domain Eukaryota; kingdom Metazoa; phylum Chordata; class Mammalia; order Artiodactyla; family Camelidae; genus Camelus; species Camelus ferus. The sequence continues at coordinate 7,718 of NW_022588464.1, read as the reverse complement.
CCGTCCTTCACCTAGCTTGTTGGGAACACAAAGTTTCTTTTCAGTTGCAAACTCCATTCCATACATATATATGGGGAGGTACAAGCTCCAACTCGGTTTTACAGTGAAAACTGCAGGAACTTCAAACCGGCACTAGGAAACAGACTGAGAAAGCAGAGAAAAAGTGTCTCCTGCAACCCGTTCCCTTGGTGCTAGATGAACGAACGTCTCTCCACTTGCTCAGTTCTGAGAGATAAGTGTGTGTGAAAGCCGTCCTTCACCTAGCTTGTTGGGAACACAAAGTTCTTTTCAGTTGCAAACTCCATCCATACATATATATGGGGAGGTACTAGCTCCAACTCGGTTTTACAGTGAAAACTGCAGGAACTTCAAACCGGCACTAGGAAACAGACTGAGAAAGCAGAGAAAAAGTGTCTCCTGCAACCCGTTCCCTTGGTGCTAGATGAACGAACGTCTCTCCACTTGCTCAGTTCTGAGAGATAAGTGTGTGTGAAAGCCGTCCTTCACCTAGCTTGTTGGGAACACAAAGTTTCTTTTCAGTTGCAAACTCCATTCCATACATATATATGGGAGGTACTAGCTCCAACTCGGTTTTACAGTGAAAACTGCAGGAACTTCAAACCGGCACTAGGAAACAGACTGAGAAAGCAGAGAAAAAGTGTCTCCTGCAACCCGTTCCCTTGGTGCTAGATGAACGAACGTCTCTCCACATGCTCAGTTCTGAGAGATAATGTGTGTGTGAAAGCCGTTTTTCACCTAGCTTGTTGGGAACACTAAGTTTCTATTCAGTTGCAAACACCACTCCATACATATATATGGGGAGGTACTAGCTCCAACTCCGATTTACAGTGAAAACTGCAGGAAATTCAAACCGGCACTAGGAAACAGACTGAGAAAGCAGAGAAAAAGTTTCTCCTGCAACCCGTTCCCTTGGTGCTAGATGAACGAACGTCTCTCCACTTGCTCAGTTCTGAGAGATAAGTGTGTGTGAAAGCCGTCCTTCACCTAGCTTGTTGGGAACACAAAGTTTCTTTTCAGTTGCAAACTCCATTCCATACATATATATGGGGAGGTACAAGCTCCAACTCAGGTTTTACAGTGAAAACTGCAGGAACTTCAAACCGGCACTAGGAAACAGACTGAGAAAGCAGAGTAAAAAGTGTCTCCTGCAACCCGTTCCCTTGGTGCTAGATGAACGAACGTCTCTCCACTTGCTCAGTTCTGAGAGATAAGTGTGTGTGAAAGCCGTCCTTCACCTAGCTTGTTGGGAACACAAAGTTTCTTTTCAGTTGCAAACTCCATTCCATACATATATATGGGGAGGTACAAGCTCCAACTCGGTTTTACAGTGAAAACTGCAGGAACTTCAAACCGGCACTAGGAAACAGACTGAGAAAGCAGAGAAAAAGTGTCTCCTGCAACCCGTTCCCTTGGTGCTAGATGAACGAACGTCTCTCCACTTGCTCAGTTCTGAGAGATAAGTGTGTGTGAAAGCCGTCCTTCACCTAGCTTGTTGGGAACACAAAGTTTCTTTTCAGTTGCAAACTCCATTCCATACATATATATGGGGAGGTACTAGCTCCAACTCGGTTTTACAGTGAAAACTGCAGGAACTTCAAACCGGCACTAGGAAACAGACTGAGAAAGCAGAGAAAAAGTGTCTCCTGCAACCCGTTCCCTTGGTGCTAGATGAACGAACGTCTCTCCACTTGCTCAGTTCTGAGAGATAAGTGTGTGTGAAAGCCGTCCTTCACCTAGCTTGTTGGGAACACAAAGTTTCTTTTCAGTTGCAAACTCCATTCCATACATATATATGGGGAGGTACTAGCTCCAACTCGGTTTTACAGTGAAAACTGCAGGAACTTCAAACCGGCACTAGGAAACAGACTGAGAAATAGAGAAAAAGTGTCTCCTGCAACCCGTTCCCTTGGTGCTAGATGAACGAACGTCTCTCCACTTGCTCAGTTCTGAGAGATAAGTGTGTGTGAAAGCCGTCCTTCACCTAGCTTGTTGGGAACACAAAGTTTCTTTTCAGTTGCAAACTCCATTCCATACATATATATGGGGAGGTACTAGCTCCAACTCGGTTTTACAGTGAAAACTGCAGGAACTTCAAACCGGCACTAGGAAACAGACTGAGAAAGCATAGAAAAAGTGTCTCCTGCAACCCGTTCCCTTGGTGCTAGATGAACGAACGTCTCTCCACTTGCTCAGTTCTGAGAGATAAGTGTGTGTGAAAGCCGTCCTTCACCTAGCTTGTTGGGAACACAAAGTTTCTTTTCAGTTGCAAACTCCATTCCATACATATATATGGGGAGGTACTAGCTCCAACTCGGTTTTACAGTGAAAACTGCAGGAACTTCAAACCGGCACTAGGAAACAGACTGAGAAAGCAGAGAAAAAGTGTCTCCTGCAACCCGTTCCCTTGGTGCTAGATGAACGAACGTCTCTCCACTTGCTCAGTTCTGAGAGATAAGTGTGTGTGAAAGCCGTCCTTCACCTAGCTTGTTGGGAACACAAAGTTTCTTTTCAGTTGCAAACTCCATTCCATACATATATATGGGAGGTACTAGCTCCAACTCGGTTTTACAGTGAAAACTGCAGGAACTTCAAACCGGCACTAGGAAACAGACTGAGAAAGCAGAGAAAAAGTGTCTCCTGCAACCCGTTCCCTTGGTGCTAGATGAACGAACGTCTCTCCACTTGCTCAGTTCTGAGAGATAAGTGTGTGTGAAAGCCGTCCTTCACCTAGCTTGTTGGGAACACAAAGTTTCTTTTCAGATTGCAAACTCCATTCCATACATATATATGGGGAGGTACTAGCTCCAACTCGGTTTTACAGTGAAAACTGCAGGAACTTCAAACCGGCACTAGGAAACAGACTGAGAAAGCAGAGAAAAAGTGTCTCCTGCAACCCGTTCCCTTCGTGCTAGATGAACGAACGTCTCTCCACTTGCTCAGTTCTGAGAGATAAGTGTGTGTGAAAGCCGTCCTTCACCTAGCTTGTTGGGAACACAAAGTTTCTTTTCAGTTGCAAACTCCATTCCATACATATATATGGGGAGGTACTAGCTCCAACTCGGTTTTACAGTGAAAACTGCAGGAACTTCAAACCGGCACTAGGAAACAGACTGAGAAAGCAGAGAAAAAGTGTCTCCTGCAACCCATTCCCTTGGTGCTAGATGAACGAACGTCTCTCCACTTGCTCAGTTCTGAGAGATAAGTGTGTGTGAAAGCCGTCCTTCAACTAGCTTGTTGGGAACACAAAGTTTCTTTGCAGTTGCAAACTCCATTCCATACATATATATGGGGAGGTACTAGCTCCAACTCGGTTTTACAGTGAAAACTGCAGGAACTTCCATAAGGCACTAGGAAACAGACTGAGAAAGCAGAGAAAAAGTGTCTCCTGCAACCCGTTCCATTTGTGCTACATGAAAGAATCGTCTCTCCCATGCTCAGTTCTGAGAGATAAGTGTGTGTGAAAGCCGTCTTTCAAGTAGCTTGTTGGGAACACTAAGATTCTATTCAGTTGCAAACACCACTCCATACATATATATCGGGAGGTACTAGCTCCAACTCGGATTTACAGTGAAAACTGCAGGAACTTCAAACCGGCACTAGGAAAGAGACTGAGAAAGCAGAGAAAAAGTGTCTCCTGCAACCCGTTCCCTTGGTGCTAGATGAACGAACGTCTCTCCACTTGCTCAGTTCTGAGAGATAAGTGTGTGTGAAAGCCGTCCTTCACCTAGCTTGTTGGGAACACAAAGTTTCTTTTCAGTTGCAAACTCCATTCCATACATATATATGGGGAGGTAATAGCTCTAACTCGGTTTTACAGTGAAAACTGCAGGAACTTCAAACCGGCACTAGGAAACAGACTGAGAAAGCAGAGAAAAAGTGTCTCCTGCAACCCGTTCCCTTGGTGCTAGATGAACGAACGTCTCTCCACTTGCTCAGTTCTGAGAGATAAGTGTGTGTGAAAGCCGTCCTTCACCTAGCTTGTTGGGAACACAAAGTTTCTTTTCAGTTGCAAACTCCATTCCATACATATATATGGGGAGGTAAAACTCCAACTCGGTTTTACAGTGAAAACTGCAGGAACTTCAAACCGGCACTAGGAAACAGACTGAGAAAGCAGAGAAAAAGTGTCTCCTGCAACCCGTTCCCTTGGTGCTAGATGAACGAACGTCTCTCCACTTGCTCAGTTCTGAGAGATAAGTGTGTGTGAAAGCCGTCCTTCACCTAGCTTGTTGGGAACACAAAGTCTCTTTTCAGTTGCAAACTCACACCATACATATATATGGGGAGGTAAAACTCCAACTCGGTTTTACAGTGAAAACTGCAGGAACTTCAAACCGGCACTAGGAAACACACTGAGAAAGCAGAGAAAAAGTGTCTGCCTGCAACCCGTTCCCTTGGTGCTAGATGAACGAACGTCTCTCCACTTGCTCAGTTCTGAGAGATAAGTGTGTGTGAAAGCCTGTCCTTCACCTAGCTTGTTGGGAACACAAAGTTTCTTTTCAGTTGCAAACTCCATTCCATACATATATATGGGCAGGTACTAGCTCCAACTCGGTTTTACAGTGAAAACTGCAGGAACTACAAACTGGCACTAGGAAACAGACTGAGAAAGCAGAGAAAAAGTGTCTCCTGCAACCCGTTCCCTTGGTGCTAGATAAACGAACGTCTCTCCACATGCTCAGTTCTGAGAGATATGTGTGTGTGAAAGCCGTCTTTCAAGTAGCTTGTTGGGAACACTAAGTTTCTATTCAGTTGCAAACACCACTCCATGCATATATATGGGGAGGTACTAGCTCCAACTCCGATTTACAGTGAAAACTGCAGGAAATTCAAACCGGCACTAGGAAACTGAGACAACAGGGTAAAAGTTTCTTCTGCAAAACGTTCCCTTGGTGCTAGATGAACGAACGTCTCTCCGCATGCTCAGTTCTGAGAGATAAGTGTGTGTGAAAGCCGTCCTTCACATAGCTTGTTGGGAACACAAAGTTACTTATTAGTTGCAAACTCCACTCCATAAAATATATGGGGAGGTACAAATTCCAACTCAGTTTTACAGTGAAAACTGCAGGAACTTCAAACCGGCACTAGGAAACCAGACTGAGAAACCATAGTAAAAATTTTCCCTTGTAACCCGTTCCCTTGGTGCTAGATGAACGAACGTCTCTCCACATGCTCAGTTCTGAGAGAAAAGTGTGTGTGAAAGCCGTCTTCATACTAGCTTGTTGGGAACACAAAATTTCTTTTCAGTTGCAAACTCCATTCCATACATATATACTGGGGAGGTACAGCTCCAACTCGATTTACAGTGAAAACTGCAGGAACTTCAAACCGGCACTAGGAAACAGACTGAGAAAGCAGAGAAAAAGTGTCTCCTGCAACCCGTTCCCTTGGTGCTAGATGAACGAACGGCTCTCCTCACTGCTCATTCTGAGAGATAAGTGTGTGTGAAAGCCGTCTCACCTAGCTTGTTGGGAACACAAAGTTTCTTTTCAGTTGCAAACTCCACTCCATACAGATATATGGGGAGGTACTAGCTTCCAAACTCGTGTTTACAGTGAAACTGCAGGAACTTCAAACCGGCAACTAGGAAACAGACTGAAAAGCAGAGAAAAAGTGTCTCCTGCAACCCGTTCCCTTTGTGCTAGATGAACGAACGTCTCTCCACATGCTCAGTTTCTGAGAGATAAGTGTGTGTGAATGCCGCCTTCACCTAGCTTGTTGGGAACACAAAGTTTCTTTTCTGTTGCATACTCCACTCCATATATATATATGGGGAGGTACTAGCTCCAACTCGGTTTTACAATGAAAACTGCAGGAACTTCAAACCGGCACTAGGAAAGAGACTGAGAAAGCAGAGAAAAAGTGTCTCCTGCAACCCGTTCCCTTGGTGCTAGATGAAGGAACGTCTCTCCACTTGCTCAGTTCTGAGAGATAAGTGTGTGTGAAAGCCGTCCTTCACCTAGCTTGTTGGGAACACAAAGTTTCTTTTCAGTTGCAAACTCCACACCATACATATATATGGGGAGGTAAAACTCCAACTCGGTTTTACAGTGAAAACTGCAGGAACTACAAACTGGCACTAGGAAACAGACTGAGAGAGCAGAGAAAAAGTGTCTCCTGCAACCCGTTCCCTTGGTGCTAGATGAACGAACGTCTCTCCACTTGCTCAGTTCTGAGAGATAAGTGTGTGTGAAAGCCGTACTTCACCTAGCTTGTTGGAACACAAAGTTCTTTCAGTTGCAAACTCCACACCATACATATATATGGGGAGGTAATAGCTCCAACTCGGTTTTACAGTGGAAAACTGCAGGAACTTCCATCAGGCACTAGGAAACAGACTGAGAAAGCAGAGAAAAGTGTCTCCTGCAACCCGTTCCCTTGGTGCTAGATAAACGAACGTCTCTCCACATGCTCAGTTCTGAGAGATATGTGTGTGTGAAAGCCGTCCTTTCAAGTAGCTTGTTGGGAACACTAAGTTTCTATTCAGTTGCAAACACCACTCCATGCAATATATATGGGGGAGGTACTAGCTCCAACTCCGATTTACAGTGAAAACTGCAGGAAATTCAAACCGGCACTAGGAAACTGAGAAAACAGGGAAAAAGTTTCTTCTGCAAAACGTTCCCTTGGTGCTAGATGAACGAACGTCTCTCCGCATGCTCAGTTCTGAGAGATAAGTGTGTGTGAAAGCCGTCTTCAACTAGCTTGTTGGGAACACAAAATTTCTTTTCAGTTGCAAACCCCACTCCATAAATTTATATGGGGAAGGGTACTTGTTCCAACTCGTTTTACAGTGAAAACTGCAGGAACTTCAAACCGGCACCAGGAAACAGACTGAGAAAAAGACTAATGTTTCTCCTGCAACCAGTTCCCTTGGTGCTAGTTGAACGAACGTCTCTCCACATGCTCAGATCTGAGAGATAAGTGTGTGTGCAAGCCGCCTTCACCTAGCTTGTTGGGAACGAACGTCTCTCCACTTGCTCAGTTCTGAGAGATAAGTGTGTGTGAAAGCCGTACTTCACCTAGCTTGTTGGGAACACAAAGTTTCTTTCCAGTTGCAAACTCCACTCCATAAATATATATGGGGTGGTACTAATTCTAAATCAGTTTTACAGTGAAAACTGCAGGAACTTCAAAACGGCACCAGGAAACAGACTGAGAAAAAGACTAAATTTTCTCCTGAAACCCGTTCCCTTGGTGCTAGATGAACGAAAGTCTCTCCACATGCTCAGTTCAGAGAGATAAGTGTGTGTGAAAGCCGCCTTCAACTAGCTTGTTGGGAACACAAAGTTTCTTTTCTGTTGCAAACACCACTCCATATATATATATGGGGAGGTACTAGCTCCAACACGGTTTTACAATGAAAACTGCAGGAAACTTCAACCGGCACTAGGAAACAGACTGAGAAAGCAGAGAAAAAGTTTCTCCTGCAGCACATTCCCTTGGTGCTAGATGAACGAAAGTCTCATCACATGCTCAGTTCTGAGAGATAAGTGTGTGTGAAAGCTGTCTTTCAAGTAGCTTGTTGGGCACACTAAGTTTCTATTCAGTTGCAAACACCACTCCATACATATATAGGGGAGGTACTAGCAAAAACTCCGATTTACATTGAAAACGGCAGGAATTCTAACCGGCACTAGGAAAAAACTGAGACACCAGAGTAAAAGTTTCTTCTGCAACACGTTCCCTTTGTGCTA
>NW_022588463.1:0-14322 GCF_009834535.1 Camelus ferus | reverse complement strand
CAGGAACTTCAAACCGGCACTAGGAAACAGACTGAGAACCAGAGTAAAGTTTCACCTGCAACACGTTCCCTTTGTGCTAGATGAAACGAACGTCTCTCCACATGCTCAGATTTGAGAGATAAGTGTGTGTGAAAGCCGTCCTTCAACTAGCTTGTTGGGAACACAAAGTTTCTTTTCAGTTTCCAACTCCACTCCATACATATATATGGGAAGGTACTAGCTCCAACTCGGTTTACAGTGAAAACTGCAGGAACTTCAAACCGGGACTAGGAAACAGACTGAGAAACCATAGAAAGACTTTCTCCTGCAAACCGTTTCCCTTTGTGCTAGATGAACGAACGTCTCTCCACATGCTCAGTTTTGAGAGATATGTGTGTGTGAAAAGAAGTCCTTCAACAGATTGTTGGGAACACAAATTTTTTTCAGTTCCAACTCAACTCCATACATATATATTGGGAAGGACTAGCTCCAACACGGTTTTACAGTGAAAAACTGCAGGAACTTCACACCGGCACTAGGAAACAGACTGAGAAAACAAGTAAAAGTTAATCCTGCAAACCCGTTCCATTTTTTGCTAGATGAACGAACGTCTCTCACATGCTCAATTTTGAGAGATATGTGTGTGTGAAAGCCGTCCTTCAACTAGCTTGTTGGGAACACAAAGTTTCTTTTAAGTTTCCAACTCCACTCCATACATATATATGGGAAGGTACTAGCTCCAACTCGATTTACAGTGAAAACTGCAGGAACTTCAAACCGGCACTAGGAAACAGACTGAGAAAGCAGAGTAAAAGTTTCACCTGCAACCCGTTCCCTTTGTGCTAGATGAACGAACGTCTCACTACATGCTCAGTTTTGAGAGATAAGTGTGTGTGAAAGCCGTACTTCAACTAGCCTGTTGGGAACACAAAGTTTCATTTCAGTTTCCAACTCCACTCCATACATATATATGGGAAGGAACTAGCTCCAACTCGGTTTTACAGTGAAAACTGCAGGAACTTCAAACCGGCACTAGGAAACAGACTGAGAAAACAAGTAAAAGTTTCTCCTGCAACCCGTTCCCTTTGTGCTAGATGAACGAACGTCTCTCCACATGCTCAGTTTTGAGAGATAAGTGTGTGTGAAAGCCGTCCTTCAACTAGCTTGTTGGAAACACAAAGTTTCTTTTCAGTTTCCAACTCCACTCCATACATATATATGGGAAGGTACTAGCTCCAACTCGGTTTTACAGTGAAAACTGCAGTAACGTGAAACCGGCACTAGGAAACAGACTGAGAAACCAGAGTAAAAGTTTCTCCTGCAACCCGTTCCCTTAGTGCTAGATGAACGAACGTCTTTCACATGCTCAGTTTGAGAGTTAAGTGTGTGTGAAAGCCGTCCTTCAACTACCTTGTTGGAAACACAATGTTTCTTTTCAGTTTACAACTCCACTCCATACATATATATGGAAAGGAACTAGCTCCAACTCGGTTTTACAGTGAAAACTGCAGGAACTTCAAACTGGCACTAGGAAACAGACTGAGAAACCAGAGTAAAAATTTCTACTGCAACCCGTTCCCTTTGTGCTAGATGAACGAACGTCTCTCGACATGCTCAGTTTTGAGAGATAAGTGTGTGTCAAAGCCGTCCTTCAACTACCTTGTTGGGAACACAAAGTTATTTTTCAGTTTCCAACTCCACTCCATACATTTATATGGGAAGGTACTAGCTCAAGCTCGGTTTTACAGTGAAAACTGCAGGAACTTCAAACCGGCACTAGGAAACAGACTGAGAAACCAGAGTAAAAGTTTCTCCTGTAACCCGTTCCCTTTGTGCTAGATGAACGAACTTCTCTCCACATGCTCAGTTTTGTGAGATAAGATTGTGTGAAAGCCGTCCTTCAACTAGCTTGTTGGGAACACAAAGTTTCTTTTCAGTTTCCAACTCCACTCCTTACATATATATGGGAAGGTACTAGGTCCAACTCGGTTCTACAGTGAAAATTGCAGGAACTTCAAACCGGCACTAGGAAACAGACTGAGAAAACAAGTAAAAGTTTCTCCTGCAACACGTTCCCTTTTTTGCTAGATGAACGAACGTCTCTCCACATGCTCAGCACTGAGAGATAAGTGTGTGTGAAAGCCGTCCTTCAACTAGCTTGTTGGGAACACAATGTTTCTTTTCAGTTTCCAACTCCACTCCATACATATATATGGGAAGGTACTAGCTAAAACTCGGTTTTACAGTGAAAACTGCAGGAACTTCAAACCGGGACTAGGAAACAGACTGAGAAACCAGAGTAAAACTTTCTCCTGCAACACGTTCCCTTTTTTCCTAGATGAACGAACGTCTCTCCACATGCTCAGTTTTGAGAAATAAGTGTGTGTGAAAGCCGTCCTTCAACTAGCTTGTTGGGAACACAAAGATTCTTTTCAGTTTCCAACTCCACTCCATAAATATATATGGGAAAAAACTACCTCCAACTCGGTATTACAGTGAATACTGCAGGAACTTGAAACCGGCACTAGGAAACAGACTGAGAAAGCAGAGTAAAAGTTTCTCCTGCAACCCATTCCCTTTGTGCTAGATGAACGAACGTCTCTCCACATGCTCAGGTTTGAGAGATAAGTGTGTGTGAAAGCCGTCCTTCAACTAGCTTGTTGGGAACACAATGTTTCTTTTCAGTTTCCAACTCCACTCCATACATATATATGGGAAGGTACTAGCTCCAACTCGGTTTTACAGTGCAAACTGCAGGAACTTCAAACCGGCACTAGGAAACAGACTGAGAACCAGAGTAAAAGTTTCACCTGCAACACGTTCCCTTTGTGCTAGATGAACGAACGTCTCTCCACATGCTCAGATTTGAGAGATAAGTGTGTGTGAAAGCCGTCCTTCAACTAGCTTGTTGGGAACACAAAGTTTCTTTTCAGTTTCCAACTCCACTCCATACATATATATGGGAAGGTACTAGCTCCAACTCGGTTTACAGTGAAAACTGCAGGAACTTCAAACCGGGACTAGGAAACAGACTGAGAAACCATAGAAAGACTTTCTCCTGCAAACCGTTCCCTTTGTGCTAGATGAACGAACGTCTCTCCACATGCTCAGTTTTGAGAGATATGTGTGTGTGAAAGAAGTCCTTCAAAAAGATTGTTGGGAACACAAAATTTTTTTTCAGTTTCCAACTCAACTCCATACATATATATGGGAAGGAACTAGCTCCAACACGGTTTTACAGTGAAAACTGCAGGAACTTCACACCGGCACTAGGAAACAGACTGAGAAAACAAGTAAAAGTTAATCCTGCAACCCGTTCCATTTTTTGCTAGATGAACGAACGTCTCTCCACATGCTCAATTTTGAGAGATATGTGTGTGTGAAAGCCGTCCTTCAACTAGCTTGTTGGGAACACAAAGTTTCTTTTAAGTTTCCAACTCCACTCCATACATATATATGGGAAGGTACTAGCTCCAACTCGGATTTACAGTGAAAACTGCAGGAACTTCAAACCGGCACTAGGAAACAGACTGAGAAAGCAGAGTAAAAGTTTCACCTGCAACCCGTTCCCTTTGTGCTAGATGAACGAACGTCTCACTACATGCTCAGTTTTGAGAGATAAGTGTGTGTGAAAGCCGTACTTCAACTAGCCTGTTGGGAACACAAAGTTTCATTTCAGTTTCCAACTCCACTCCATATATATATATGGGAAGGAACTAGCTCCAACTCGGTTTTACAGTGAAAACTGCAGGAACTTCAAACCGGCACTAGGAAACAGACTGAGAAAGCAGAGTAAAAGTTTCTCCTGCAACCCGTTCCCTTTGTGCTAGATGAACGAACGTCTCTCCACATGCTCAGTTTTGAGAGATAAGTGTGTGTGAAAGCCGTCCTTCAACTAGCTTGTTGGAAACACAAAGTTTCTTTTCAGTTTCCAACTCCACTCCATACATATATATGGGAAGGTACTAGCTCCAACTCGGTTTTACAGTGAAAACTGCAGTAACGTGAAACCGGCACTAGGAAACAGACTGAGAAACCAGAGTAAAAGTTTCTCCTGCAACCCGTTCCCTTAGTGCTAGATGAACGAACGTCTTTCACATGCTCAGTTTGAGAGTTAAGTGTGTGTGAAAGCCGTCCTTCAACTACCTTGTTGGAAACACAATGTTTCTTTTCAGTTTCCAACTCCACTCCATACATATATATGGAAAGGAACTAGCTCCAACTCGGTTTTACAGTGAAAACTGCAGGAACTTCAAACTGGCACTAGGAAACAGACTGAGAAACCAGAGTAAAAGTTTCTACTGCAACCCGTTCCCTTTGTGCTAGATGAACGAACGTCTCTCGACATGCTCAGTTTTGAGAGATAAGTGTGTGTCAAAGCCGTCCTTCAACTACCTTGTTGGGAACACAAAGTTATTTTTCAGTTTCCAACTTCACTCCATACATTTATATGGGAAGGTACTAGCTCAAGCTCGGTTTTACAGTGAAAACTGCAGGAACTTCAAACCGGCACTAGGAAACAGACTGAGAAACCAGAGTAAAAGTTTCTCCTGTAACCCGTTCCCTTTGTGCTAGATGAACGAACGTCTCTCCACATGCTCAGTTTTGAGGGATATGTGTGTGTGAAAGAAGTCCTTCAAAAAGATTGTTGGGAACACAAAATTTTTTTTCAGTTTCCAACTCAACTCCATACATATATATGGGAAGGAACTAGCTCCAACACGGTTTTACAGTGAAAACTGCAGGAACTTCACACCGGCACTAGGAAACAGACTGAGAAAACAAGTAAAAGTTTAATCCTGCAACCCGTTCCCTTTTTTGCTAGATGAACGAACGTCTCTCCACATGCTCAATTTTGAGAGATATGTGTGTGTGAAAGCCGTCCTTCAACTAGCTTGTTGGGAACACAAAGTTTCTTTTAAGTTTCCAACTCCACTCCATACATATATATGGGAAGGTACTAGCTCCAACTCGGATTTACAGTGAAAACTGCAGGAACTTCAAACCGGCACTAGGAAACAGACTGAGAAAGCAGAGTAAAAGTTTCTACCTGCAACCCGTTCCCTTTGTGCTAGATGAACGAACGTCTCACTACATGCTCAGTTTTGAGAGATAAGTGTGTGTGAAAGCCGTACTTCAACTAGCCTGTTGGGAACACAAAGTTTCATTTCAGTTTCCAACTCCACTCCATATATATATATGGGAAGGAACTAGCTCCAACTCGGTTTTACAGTGAAAACTGCAGGAACTTCAAACCGGCACTAGGAAACAGACTGAGAAAGCAGAGTAAAAGTTTCTCCTGCAACCCGTTCCCTTTGTGCTAGATGAACGAACGTCTCTCCACATGCTCAGTTTTGAGAGATAAGTGTGTGTGAAAGCCGTCCTTCAACTAGCTTGTTGGAAACACAAAGTTTCTTTTCAGTTTCCAAATCCACTCCATACATATATATGGGAAGGTACTAGCTCCAACTCGGTTTTACAGTGAAAACTGCAGGAACTTGAAACCGGCACTAGGAAACAGACTGAGAAACCAGAGTAAAAGTTTCTCCTGCAACCCGTTCCCTTAGTGCTAGATGAACGAACGTCTTTCACATGCTCAGTTTGAGAGTTAAGTGTGTGTGAAAGCCGTCCTTCAACTACCTTGTTGGGAACACAATGTTTCTTTTCAGTTTCCAACTCCACTCCATACATATATATGGGAAGGAACTAGCTCCAACTCGGTTTTACAGTGAAAACTGCAGGAACTTCAAACTGGCACTAGGAAACAGACTGAGAAACCAGAGTAAAAGTTTCTACTGCAACCCGTTCCCTTTGTGCTAGATGAACGAACGTCTCTCGACATGCTCAGTTTTGAGAGATAAGTGTGTGTCAAAGCCGTCCTTCAACTACCCTTGTTGGGAACACAAAGTTATTTTTCAGTTTCCAACTTCACTCCATACATTTATATGGGAAGGTACTAGCTCAAGCTCGGTTTTACAGTGAAAACTGCAGGAACTTCAAACCGGCACTAGGAAACAGACTGAGAAACCAGAGTAAAAGTTTCTCCTGTAACCCGTTCCCTTTGTGCTAGATGAACGAACTTCTCTCCACATGCTCAGTTTTGAGAGATAAGATTGTGTGAAAGCCGTCCTTCAACTAGCTTGTTGGGAACACAAAGTTTCTTTTCAGTTTCCAACTCCACTCCTTACATATATATGGGAAGGTACTAGGTCCAACTCGGTTTCTACAGTGAAAACTTGCAGGAACTTCAAACCGGCACTAGGAAACAGACTGAGAAAACAGAGTAAAAGTTTCTCCTGCAACCCGTTCCCTTTTTTGCTAGATGAACGAACGTCTCTCCACATGCTCAGTTTGAGAGATAAGTGTGTGTGAAAGCCGTCCTTCAACTAGCTTGTTGGGAACACAAAGATTTCTTTTCAGTTTCCAACTCCACTCCATACATATATATGGGAAAGAACTAGCCTCCAACTCGGTATTTACAGTGAAATACTGCAGGAACTTCAAACCGGCACTAGGAAACAGACTGAGAAAGCAGAGTAAAAGTTTCTCCTGCAACCCGTTCCCTTTGTGCTAGATGAACGAACGTCTCTCCACATGCTCAGGTTTGAGAGATAAGTGTGTGTGAAAGCCGTCCTTCAACTAGCTTGTTGGGAACACAAAGTTTCTTTTCAGTTTCCAACTCCACTCCATACATATATATGGGAAGGTACTAGCTCCAACTCGGTTTTACAGTGAAAACTGCAGGAACTTCAAACCGGCACTAGGAAACAGACTGAGAAACCAGAGTAAAAGTTTCTCCTGCAACCCGTTCCCTTTGTGCTAGATGAACGAACGTCTCTCCACATGCTCAGATTTGAGAGATAAGTGTGTGTGAAAGCCGTCCTTCAACTAGCTTGTTGGGAACACAAAGTTTCTTTTCAGTTTCCAACTCCACTCCATACATATATATGGGAAGGTACTAGCTCCAACTCGGTTTTACAGTGAAAACTGCAGGAACTTCAAACCGGCACTAGGAAACAGACTGAGAAACCAGAGTAAAAGTTTCTCCTGCAACCCGTTCCCTTTGTGCTAGATGAACGAACGTCTCTCCACATGCTCAGTTTGAGAGATAAGTGTGTGTGAAAGACGTCCTTCAACTAGCTTGTTGGGAACACAAAGTTTCTTTTCAGTTTCCAACTCCACTCCATACATATATATGGGAAGGTAACTAGCTCCAACTCGGATTTACAGTGAAAACTGCAGGAACTTCAAACCGGCACTAGGAAACAGACTGAGAAAGCAGAGTAAAAGTTTCTCCTGCAACCCGTTCCCTTTTTTGCTAGATGAACGAACGTCTCTCCACATGCTCAGTTTTGAGAGATAAGTGTGTGTGAAAGACGTCTTCAACTAGCTTGTTGGGAACACAAAGTTTCTTTTCAGTTTCCAACTCCACTCCATCATATATATGGGAAGGAACTAGCTCCAACTCTGTTTTACAGTGAAAACTGCAGGAACTTCAAACCGGCACTAGGAAACAGACTGAGAAACCAGAGTAAAAGTTTCTCCTGCAACCCGTTCCCTTTGTGCTAGATGAACGAACGTCTCTCCACATGCTCAGTTTTGAGAGATAAGTGATGTGTGAAAGCCGTCCTTCAACTACCTTGTTGGGAACACAAAGTTCTTTTTCAGTTTCCAACTCCACTCCATACATATATATGGGAAGGAACTAGCTCCAACTCGGTTTTACAGTGAATACTGCAGGAACTTCAAACCGGCACTAGGAAACAGACTGAGAAACCAGAGTAAAAGTTTTCTCCTGCAACCGTTCCCTTTGTGCTAGATGAACGAACGTCTCTCCACATGCTCAGTTTTGAGAGATAAGTGTGTGTGAAAGCCGTCCTTCAACTATATTGTTGGGAACACAAAGTTTCTTTTCAGTTTCCAACTCCACTCCATACATATATATGGGAAGGTACTAGCTCCAACTCGGTTTTACAGTGAAAACTGCAGGAACTTCAAACCGGCACTAGGAAACAGACTGAGAAAACAAGTAAAAGTTTCTCCTGCAACCCGTTCCCTTTTTTGCTAGATGAACGAACGTCTCTCCACATGCTCAGTTTTGAGAGATAAGTGTGTGTGAAAGCCGTCCTTCAACTAGCTTGTTGGGAACACAAAGTTTCTTTTCAGTTTCCAACTCCACTCCATACATATATATGGGAAGGTACTAGCTCCAACTCGGTTTTACAGTGAAAACTGCAGGAACTTCAAACCGGCACTAGGAAACAGACTGAGAAACCAGAGTAAAAGTTTCTACTGCAACCCGTTCCCTTTGTGCTAGATGAACGAACGTCTCTCCACATGCTCAGTTTTGAGAGATAAGTGTGTGTGAAAGCCGTCCTTCAAACTTCCTTGTTGGGAACACAAAGTTTCTTTTCAGTTTCCAACTCCACTCCATACATATATATGGGAAGGTACTAGCTCCAACTCGGTTTTACAGTGAAAACTGCAGGAACTTCAAACCGGCACTAGGAAACAGACTGAGAAACCAGAGTAAAAGTTTCTCCTGCAACCCGTTCCCTTTGTGCTAGATGAACGAACGTCTCTCCACATGCTCAGTTTTGAGAGATAATGATGTGTGAAAGCCGTCCTTCAACTAGCTTGTAGGGAACACAAAGTTTCTTTTCAGTTTCCAACTCCACTCCATTACATATATATGGGAAGGTACTAGCTCCAACTCGGTTTCTACAGTGAAAACTGCAGGAACTTCAACCGGCACTAGGAAACAGACTGAGAAACAGAGTAAAAGTTTCTCCTGCAACCCGTTCCCTTTGTGCTAGATGAACGAACGTCTCTCCACATGCTCAGTTCTGAGAGATAAGTGTGTGTGAAAGCCGTCCTTCAACTAGCTTGTTGGGAACACAAAGTTTCTTTTCAGTTTCCAACTCCACTCCATACATATATATGGGAAGGTACTAGCTCCAACTCGGTTTTACAGTGAAAACTGCAGGAACTTCAAACCGGCACTAGGAAACAGACTGAGAAACCAGAGTAAAAGTTTCTCCTGCAACCCGTTCCCTTTGTGCTAGATGAACGAACGTCTCTCCACATGCTCAGATTTGAGAGATAAGTGTGTGTGAAAGCCGTCCTTCAACTAGCTTGTTGGGAACACAAAGTTTCTTTTCAGTTTCCAACTCCACTCCATACATATATATGGGAAGGTACTAGCTCCAACTCGGTTTACAGTGAAAACTGCAGGAACTTCAAACCGGCACTAGGAAACAGACTGAGAAACCAGAGTAAAGCTTTCTCCTGCAACCCGTTCCCTTTGTGCTAGATGAACGAACGTCTCTCCACATGCTCAGTTTGAGAGATAAGTGTGTGTGAAAGCCGTCCTTCAACTAGATTGTTGGGAACACAAAGTTTCTTTTCAGTTTCCAACTCCACTCCATACATATATATGGGAAGGTACTAGCTCCAACTCGGTTTTACAGTGAAAACTGCAGGAACTTCAAACCTGGCACTAGGAAACAGACTGAGAAACCAGAGTAAAAGTTTCTCCTGCAACACGTTCCCTTTGTGCTAGATGAACGAACGTCTCTCCACATGCTCAGTTTTGAGAGATAAGTGTGTGTGAAAGCCGTCCTTCAACTAGCTTGTTGGGAACACAAAGTTTCTTTTCAGTTTCCAACTCCACTCCATACATATATATGGGAAGGTAACTAGCTCCAAATCGGTTTTACAGTGAAAACTGCAGGAACTTCAAACCGGCACTAGGAAACAGACTGAGAAACCAGAGTAAAAGTTTCTCCTGCAACCCGTTCCCTTTGTGCTAGATGAACGAACGTCTCTCCACATGCTCAGTTTTGAGAGATAAGTGTGTGTGAAAGCCGTCCTTCAACTTAGCTTGTTGGGAACACAAGTTTCTTTTCAGTTTCCAACTCCACTCCATACATATATATGGGAAGGTACTAGCTCCAACTCGGTTTTACAGTGAAAACTGCAGGAACTTCAAACCGGCACTAGGAAACAGACTGAGAAACCAGAGTAAAAGTTTCTCCTGCAACCCGTTCCCTTTGTGCTAGATGAACGAACGTCTCTCCACATGCTCAGTTTTGAGAGATAAGTGTGTGTGAAAGCCGTCCTTCAACTAGCTTGTTGGGAACACAAAGTTTCTTTTCAGTTTCCAACTCCACTCCATACATATATATGGGAAGGTACTAGCTCCAACTCGGTTTTACAGTGAAAACTGCAGGAACTTCAAACCGGCACTAGGAAACAGACTGAGAAACCAGAGTAAAAGTTTCTCCTGCAACCCGTTCCCTTTGTGCTAGATGAACGAACGTCTCTCCACATGCTCAGTTTTGAGAGATAAGTGTGTGTGAAAGCCGTCCTTCAAACTAGCTTGTTGGGAACACAAAGTTTCTTTTCAGTTTCCAACTCCACTCCATACATATATATGGGAAGGTAACTAGCTCCAACTCGGTTTTACAGTGAAAACTGCAGGAACTTCAAACCGGCACTAGGAAACAGACTGAGAAAGCAGAGTAAAAGTTTCTCCTGCAACCCGTTCCCTTTGTGCTAGATGAACGAACGTCTCTCCACATGCTCAGTTTGAGAGATAAGTGTGTGTGAAAGCCGTCCTTCAACTAGCTTGTTGGGAACACAAAGTTTCTTTTCAGTTTCCAACTCCACTCCATAATATATATGGGAAGGAACTAGCTCCAACTCGGTTTTACAGTGAAAACTGCAGGAACTTCAAACCGGCACTAGGAAACAGACTGAGAAAGCAGAGTAAAAGTTTCTCCTGCAACCCGTTCCCTTTGTGCTAGATGAACGAACGTCTCTCCACATGCTCAGTTTTGAGAGATAAGTGTGTGTGAAAGCCGTCCTTCAACTAGCTTGTTGGGAACACAAAGTTTCTTTTCAGTTTCCAACTCCACTCCATACATATATATGGGAAGGTACTAGCTCCAACTCGGTTTTACAGTGAAAACTGCAGGAACTTCAAACCGGCACTAGGAAACAGACTGAGAAACCAGAGTAAAAGTTTCTCCTGCAACCCGTTCCCTTTGTGCTAGATGAACGAACGTCTCTCCACATGCTCAGTTTTGAGAGATAAGTGTGTGTGAAAGCCGTCCTTCAACTAGCTTGTTGGGAACACAAAGTTTCTTTTCAGTTTCCAACTCCACTCCATACATATATATGGGAAGGTACTAGCTCCAACTCGGTTTTACAGTGAAAACTGCAGGAACTTCAAACCGGCACTAGGAAACAGACTGAGAAACCAGAGTAAAGTTTCTCCTGCAACCCGTTCCCTTTGTGCTAGATGAACGAACGTCTCTCCACATGCTCAGTTTTGAGAGATAAGTGTGTGTGAAATGCCGTCCTTCAACTAGCTTGTTGGGAACACAAAGTTATTTTCAGTTTCCAACTCCACTCCATACATATATATGGGAAGGTACTAGCTCCAACTCAGGTTTTACAGTGAAAACTGCAGGAACTTCAAACCGGCACTAGGAAACAGACTGAGAAACAGAGTAAAAGTTTCTCCTGCAACCCGTTCCCTTTGTGCTAGATGAACGAACGTCTCTCCACATGCTCAGTTTTGAGAGATAAGTGTGTGTGAAAGCCGTCCTCAAACTAGCCTTGTTGGGAACACAAAGTTTCTTTCAGTTTCCAACTCCACTCCATACATATATATGGGAAGTAACTAGCTCCAACTCGGTTTTACAGTGAAACTGCAGGAACTTCAAACAGGCACTAGGAAACAGACTGAGAAACCAGAGTAAAAGTTTCTCCTGCAACCCGTTCCCTTTGTGCTAGATGAACGAACGTCTCTCCACATGCTCAGTTTTGAGAGATAAGTGTGTGTGAAAGCCGTCCTTCAACTAGCTTGTTGGGAACACAAAGTTTCTTTTCAGTTTCCAACTCCACTCCATACATATATATGGGAAGGTACTAGGTCCAACTCGGTTCTACAGTGAAAACTGCAGGAACTTCAAACCGGCACTAGGAAACAGACTGAGAAAACAAGTAAAAGTTTCTCCTGCAACACGTTCCCTTTGTGCTAGATGAACGAACGTCTCTCCACATGCTCAGCACTGAGAGATAAGTGTGTGTGAAAGCCGTCCTTCAACTAGCTTGTTGGGAACACAATGTTTCTTTTCAGTTTCCAACTCCACTCCATACATATATATGGGAAGGTACTAGCTCCAACTCGGTTTTACAGTGAAAACTGCAGGAACTTCAAACCGGGACTAGGAAACAGACTGAGAAACCAGAGTAAAAGTTTCTCCTGCAACACGTTCCCTTTTTTCTAGATGAACGAACGTCTCTCCACATGCTCAGTTTTGAGAAATAAGTGTGTGTGAAAGCCGTCCTTCAACTAGCTTGTTGGGAACACAAAGATTCTTTTCAGTTTCCAACTCCACTCCATAAATATATATGGGAAAAACTAGCCTCCAACTCGGTATTACAGTGAATACTGCAGGAACTTGAAACCGGCACTAGGAAACAGACTGAGAAAGCAGAGTAAAAGTTTCTCCTGCAACCCATTCCCTTTGTGCTAGATGAACGAACGTCTCTCCACATGCTCAGGTTTGAGAGATAAGTGTGTGTGAAAGCCGTCCTTCAACTAGCTTGTTGGGAACACAATGTTTCTTTTCAGTTTCCAACTCCACTCCATACATATATATGGGAAGGTACTAGCTCCAACTCGGTTTTACAGTGAAAACTGCAGGAACTTCAAACCGGCACTAGGAAACAGACTGAGAACCAGAGTAAAAGTTTCACCTGCAACCCGTTCCCTTTGTGCTAGATGAACGAACGTCTCTCCACATGCTCAGATTTGAGAGATAAGTGTGTGTGAAAGCCGTCCTTCAACTAGCTTGTTGGGAACACAAAGTTTCTTTTCAGTTTCCAACTCCACTCCATACATATATATGGGAAGGTACTAGCTCCAACTCGGTTTACAGTGAAAACTGCAGGAACTTCAAACCGGCACTAGGAAACAGACTGAGAAAGCATAGAAAGACTTTCTCCTGCAAACCGTTCCCTTTGTGCTAGATGAACGAACGTCTCTCCACATGCTCAGTTTTGAGAGATATGTGTGTGTGAAAGAAGTCCTTCAAAAAGATTGTTGGGAACACAAAATTTTTTTTCAGTTTCCAACTCAACTCCATACATATATATGGGAAGGAACTATCTCCAACACGGTTTTACAGTGAAAACTGCAGGAACTTCACACCGGCACTAGGAAACAGACTGAGAAAGCAGAGTAAAAGTTTGTCCTGCAACACGTTCCCTTTTTTGCTAGATAAACGAACGTCTCTCCCCATGCTCAGTTTTGAGAGATAAGTGTGTGTGAAAGAAGTCTTTCAACTAGCTTGTTGGGAACACAAAGTTTCTTTTCAGTTTCCAACTCCACTCCATATATATATATGGGAAGGAACTAGCTCCAACTCTGTTTTACAGTGAAAAGTGCAGGAACTTCAAACCGGCACTAGGAAACAGACTGAGAAACCAGAGTAAAAATTTCTCCTGCAACCGTTCCCTTTGTGATAGATGAACGAACGTCTCTCCACATGCTCAGTTTTGAGAGATAAGTGAGTGTGAAAGCCGTCCTTCAACTACCTTGTTGGGAACACAAAGTTATTTTTCAGTTTCCAACTCCCACCCCATACATATATATGGGAAGTACTAGCTCCAACTCGGTTTTACACTTAATACTGCAGGAACTTCAAACCGGCACTAGGAAAAAGACTGAGAAACCAGAGTAAATTTTCTCCTGCAACCGTTCCCTTTGTGCTAGATGAAATGAACGTCTCTCCACATGCTCAGTTTTAGAGATAAGTGTGTGTGAAAGCCGTCCTTCAACTAGCTTGTTGGGAACACAAAGTTTCTTTTAAGTTTCCAACTCCTCTCCATACATATATATGGGAAGGTACTAGCTCCAACTCGGATTTACAGTGAAAACAGCAGAACTTCACACCGGCACTAGGAAACAGACTGAGAAAGCAGAGTAAAAGTTTCTCCTGCAACCCGTTCCCTTTGTGCTAGATGAACGAACGTCTCACCACATGCTCAGTTTTGAGAGATAAGTGTGTGTGAAAGCCGTACTTCAAATAGCTTGTTGGGAACACAAAGTTTCTTTTCAGTTTCCAACTCCACTCCATATATATATATGGGAAGGAACTAGCTCCAACTCGGTTTTACAGTGAAAACTGCAGGAACTTCAAACCGGCACTAGGAAACAGACTGGGAAAGCAGAGTAAAAGTTTCTCCTGCAACCCGTTCCCTTTGTGCTAGATGACCGAACGTCTCTCCACATGCTCAGTTTGAGAGATAAATGTGTGTGAAAGCCGT
>NW_022588462.1:0-14380 GCF_009834535.1 Camelus ferus | reverse complement strand
AGGATCCTCCCCACATCAGAATTCCGGAGCATTGCTGACTGTGTGGGGAGGTTCGGGGCCGCATTCCACGCAGCTCCTGGTTTCACAGGTGTTCCCTGGCAGGGGGAAGTCCGCTAATTACCTCCTCTGTCCATGTGGGAGGCACTAGATGCTACCTGCGTTTCCAGCCCAACCCCCGACATTCCCCGGATGCCCGCACTGGGAGGGACTCTGGGAAGACTCTCGAAGGGCTCTAGGAGATCCCGGTTGCTGCAGACAAAAGACGGAACCTCCCACACTCAGAATTCCGGAACCGATGACTGTGTGGGTGAGGTTTAGGGCCGCTCCGCAGCTGCTGGTGTCACAGGTGTTCCTGGCAGGGAAGTCCGCTAAATTACCCCCCTGTCCATGTGGGGAGGCACTAGATGCTACCTGCGTTTCCAGCCCAACCCCTGCATTTCCCCGGCAGCCCGCACTGGAGGGACTCGGGGAGACACTCGAAGGGCTCCTAGGAGATCCCGGGTGCGAGAACAAAGACGGAACTCCCCACACTCATATCGGAACACGGGTGACTGTGTGGGTGAGGTTTAGGCCGCACTCCACGCAGCTGCCTGTGTCTCAGGTTGTTCTTGGCAGGGGAAGTCCGCTAATTACCTCCCCTGTCCATGGGGAGGCACTAGATCTACCTGCGTTTCAGCGCAACCCCCGCCTTTCCCCGGCAGTCCGCACTGGAGGGAATCGGGGAAGACACTCAATGGCTACTAGAGATCCCGGGTGCTGCAGACAGAAGACGAAACTCCCCACACTCAGAATTCCGGAACACGGCTGATGTGTGGGTGAGATTAGGGCCGCCTCCACGCAGCTTCCTTGTCACAGGTGTTCCTTTGCAAGGGGAAGTCGCTAATTACCTCCCTGTCCATGGGGAGGCACTAGATGCTACCTGCGTTTCCAGCTAACCCCCGCCTTTCCCCGGCTGCCCGCAATGGGAGGGACTCGGGGAAGACTCTTGAAGGGCTCCTGGGATCCGGGTGCTGCATACAGAAGACAGAACCTCCCAAACTCAGAATTCTGGAACACGGCTGACTGTGTGGGTGAGGGTGTAGGGCCGACCTCCACGCAGCTTCCTGGTGTCCAGGTGTTCCCTCGCAGCGGGGAAGTCCGATAATACCTCCCGTCCATGGGGAGGCACTAGATGCTACCTGCGTTTCCAGCACAACCCCCCGCCTTTCCCTGGCAGCCCGCAGTGGAGGGACTGGGGAAGTCACTCGAATGGCTCCTAGGAATCCCGGGTGCTCCAGACACAGAAGACGGAACCTCCCCACATCAGAATCCGGAACACGGCCTGACTGTGTGGGTGAGGTTTTGGTCCGCCCCTCCACGAGCTTCCTGTGTCACAAGTGTTCCCTCGCAGGGGGTAAGTCCGCTAAAACCTTCCTGTCCAGGGGGAGGCACTAGATGCTACCTGCGTTTTCCAGCTCAACCCCAGCCTTTCCCCGGCAGCACGCACTGGGAGGGACTCTGGGAAGACACTCGAATGGCTCCCGGGAGATCCCGGGGTGCTGCAGCCAGAAGACGGAACCCTCCCCACACTCAGAATTCCGGAACACGGCTGACTGTGTGGGTGAGGTTTAGGGCCGCCCCCCACGCAGCTTCCTGGGTCACAGGGTTCCCTCGCAAGAGGAAGTCCGCTAATTACCCTCCCCTGTCCATGGGGGAGCACTAGATTGCTACCCTGCGTTTCCAGGCAAACCCCCTCCCTTTTCCCCGGCAGCCCGCACTGGGAGGGACTCGGGGAAGACACTCGAAGGGCTCCTAGGAGATCCCGAGTGCTGCAGACAGAAGAAGGAACCCCCCCACCCTCAGAATTCCGGAACACGGGTGACTGTGTGGGAGAGGTTCGGGGCCGCCCTCCATGCAGCTGCCTGGTTTCACAGGTGTTCCCTGGCAGGGGGAAGTCCGCTAATTACCTCCCCTGTCCAGAGGGAGGCACTAGATGCTACCTGCGTTTCCAGCCCAACCCACGCCTTTCCCCGGGCGCCCGCACTGTGAGGGACTCGGGAAGACACTCGAATGGCTCCTAGGAGATCCGGGTGCTGCAGACAGAAGACGGAACCTCCCCACACTCAGAATTCCGGAACACGGCTCTGACTGTGTGGGTGAGGTTAGGGCCGCCTCCACGCAGCTTCCTGGTGTCACGGTGTCCCTCGCAGGAGGAAGTCCGCTAATTACCTCCCTGTCCATGGGGAAAACACTAGATGCTACCTGCGTTTCCAGCCCAACACCGCCTTCCCCGGCAGCACGCACTGGGAGGGAGTCTGGGAAGACTCTCGAAGGGCTCCTAGGAGATCCCGGTTGCTGCAGACAAAAGACGGAACCTCGCCACACTCAGAATCCAGAACGCGGCCGAGTGGTTGGGTGAGGTTTGGGGCCGCCCTCCGCGAAGCTGCCTGGTGTCACAGGTGTTCCCTGGCAGGGGAAATTCCGCAAATTACCTGATCTCTCCAGGGGGAGACACTAGATGCTACTGCATTTCCAGCAAACCAACACCTTTCCCTGGATCCGCTCTAGGAGACACTCAGGGAAGACACGCGGATGGCTCCTAGGAGATCCCACGCTCTGCAGACAGATAACGGATCCTCGCCACACTCAGAATACCGGAAAACGGCCGAGGGGTGGGGGATGTTTGGGCCGACCTCCTCGCAGCTGGCTGGTGTCACAGGTGTTCGCTGGCAGGGGGAAGTCCGCTAAATACCTGTCTGTCTAGAGGGAGGCACTAGAGGCTACCTGCATTTCCAGCCCAACCCCCGCATTTCCCCGGCAGTCCGCACTAGGTGACACACGGGGAAGACTAGCGGAGTGCTGCTAGGAGATCCCAGGCGCTGTAGACAGAAGACGGAACCTCCACACTCATATTCCGGAACACGGGTGACTGTGTGGGTGAGGTTTAGGGCCGCACTCCACGCAGCTGCCTGGTGTCTCAGGTGTTCCCTGGCAGGGGGAAGTCCGCTAATTACCTCCCCTCCATGGGGAGGCACTAGATGCTACCTGCGTTGCCACCCAACCCCCGCCTTTCCCCGGAGGCCCGCACTGGGAGGGATCGGGGAAGACACTCGAATGGGCTAGGAGATCCCGGGTGCTGCAGACAGAAGACGGAACCTCCCACACACTCAGAATTCGGATCATGGCTGACTGTGTGGGTGAGGTTTAGGGCCGACCTCACGCAGCTTCCTTGTGTCACAGGTGTTCCCTCGCAGGGGGAAGTCCGCTAATTACCTCCCTGTCCGTGGGGAGGCACTAGATGCTACCTGCGTTCCAGCCCAACCCCCGCCTTCCCGGAAGACCGCACTGGGAGGGACTCGGGGAATACATCGAATGGCTCCTAGGAGATCCGGGTGCTGAGACAGAGACGGAACCTCCCAACACTCAGAATTCCGGAACAACGGGTGACTGTGTGGGGTGAGGTTCGGGGCCGCCCCTCACGCAGCTGCATGGTGTCCAAGGTGTTCCCTGGCAGGGGGGAACTTCCGCTAATTACCTCCCTGTTCCAGGGGGAAGCACTAGATGCTACCCTGCTTTTCCAGGAGCCCAACCCCCGCCTTTCCCGGCAGCCCGCACTGGGAGGGACTCGGGGAAGCACTCGAATGGCTCCTAGGATATCCCGGGTGCTGCAGACAGAAGACGGAACCTCCCCACACTCAGAATTCCGGAACACGGGTGACTGTGTGGGTGAGGTTTAGGGCCGCCCCTCCACTGCAGCTTCCTGGTGTCACAGGTGTTCCCTCGCAGGGGAAGTCCGCTAATTACCTCCCCTGTCCATTGGGGAGGCACTAGATGCTACCTGCGTTTCCAGCCAACCCCCGCCTTTCCCGGCAGCACGCAGGGAGGGACTCGGGGAAGACACTCGAATGGCTCCTAGGAGATCCCGGGTGCTGCAGACAGAAGACGAACCTCCCCCCACTCAGAATTCCGGAACACGGGTGACTGTGTGGGGAGGTTAGGGCGCCCCCATCCACGCAGCTTCCTGGGGTCACAAGGTGTTCCCTTGCAAGGGGAAGTCCGCTAATTACCTCCCCTGTCCATGGGGAGGCACTAGATGC
Organism: Camelus ferus; assembly: GCF_009834535.1. NCBI lineage: Eukaryota > Metazoa > Chordata > Mammalia > Artiodactyla > Camelidae > Camelus > Camelus ferus. Next base: position 10,304 of record NW_022588462.1, on the reverse strand, counting down.
TACCTGCGTTTCCAGCCAACCCCCGCCTTTCCCCTGCTTCCCCGCAAGGGAGGGACTCTGGGAAGGACTCTCGAAGGGCTCTAGAGATCCCGGGTGCTGCAGACAGAAAGACGGAAACCTCCCCACACTCAGAATTCCAGGAACACGGCCTGACGTGTGGGTTAGGTTAGGGGCCGCCCATCCACGCAGCTTCCTGGTGTCACAAGGTGTTCCCTCGGCAGGGGAAAGTCTGCTAATTACCTCCATGTCCAGGAGACGCACAAGATGCTACCTGCTTTCCCAGCCCACCCCGGTCTTTCCCCGACAGCCGCACAGGGGGGGACTGGGGGAAGATACTCGAAGGGCTCCTAGGAGAACCGGGTTCTGCAGACATAAGACAGAACCTCCCCACACTCAGAATTCCGGAACGCGGCTGACTGTGTGGGTGAGGTTTAGGGCGCCCCCCACGCAGCTTCTGGTGTCACAGGTGTTCCCTGGCAGGGGGAAGTCCGCTAATTACCTCCCCTGTCCAGGGGGAGGCACTAGATGCTACTGCGTTTCCAGCCCAACCCCTACTTTCCCCGGCATCCCGCACTGGGAGGGATTCGGGAAGACACTCGAAGGGCTCCTAGGAGATCCCGGGTGCTGCAGACAGAAGACGGAACCTCCCACAATCAGAATTCCGGAACACGGGTGGACGTGGGGTGAGGGGTTTAGGGCCGCCCCCCACGCAGCTTCCTGGTGTCACAGGTGTTCCCTGGCAAGGGGAAGTCCGCTAATTACCTCCCCTGTCCATGGGAGGCACTAGATGCTACCTGCGTTTCCAGCCCAACCCCCGCCTTTCCCCGGCAGCCCGCACTGGAGGGACTCGGGAAGACACTCGAATGGGCTCCTAGGAGATCCCGGGTGCTGCAGACAGAAGACGGAACCTCCCCACACTCAGAATTCCGGAACACGGCTGACTGTGTGGTGAGGTTTAGGGCCGCCCTCCACGCAGCTTCCTGGTGTCACAGGTGTTCCATTGCAGGGGGAAGTCCGCTAATTACCTCCCTGTCCATGGGAGCACTAGATGCTACCTGCGTTTCCAGACCAACCCCCGCCTTTCCCCGGCTGCCCGCAATGGAGGGACTCGGGTAAGACTCTCGAAGGCTCCTAGGAGATCCCGGGTGCCCTGCATACAGAAGACGGAACCTCCCCACACTCAGAATTCCGGAACACGGCTGACTGTGTGGGTGAGGTTTAGGGGCCGCCCTCCACGCAGCTTCCTGGTGTCACAGGTGTTCCCTCGGCAGGGGGAAGTCCGCTAATTACTCCCCTGTCCATGGGGAGGCACTAGATGCTACCTGCGTTTCCAGCCAACCCCCGCCTTTCCCCGGCAGCCCGCGACTGGGAGGGACTCGGGGAAGTCACTCGAATGGCTCATAGGATATCCCGGGTGCTGCAGACAGAAGACGGAACCTCCCACACTCAGAATTCCGGAACACGGGCTGACTGTGTGGGTGAGGTTTAGGGCCGCCCATCCACGCAGCTTCCTGGTGTCACAGGTTGTTCCCTTTGCAATGGGAAGTCCGCTAATTTACCTCCCCTGTCCATGGGGAGGCACTAGATGCTACCTGCGTTTCCAGCCCAACCCCTCCATTTCCCCGGCAGCCCGCACTGGGAGGGACTCGGGGAAGACACTCGAAGGGCTCCTAGGAGATCCCGGGTGCTGCAGACAGAAGACGGAACCTCCCCACACTCAGAATTCCGGAACACGGCCGAGTGGTTGGGTGAAATTGGGGCCGCCCTCCGCGAAGCTGCCTGGTGTCACAGGTGTTCCCTGGCAGGGGAAAGTCCGCAAATTACCTGATCTCTCCAGGGGGAGACACTAGATGCTACCTGCATTTCCAGCCCAACCCCCACCTTTCCCCGGGATCCCGCACTAGGAGACACTCGGGGAAGACACGCGGAAGGCTCCTAGGAGATCCCACGCTCTGCAGACTGATAACGGATCCTCGCCACACTCAGAATACCGGAAAACGGCCAAGGGGGTGGGGGATGTTTGGGCCGACCTCCTCGCAGCTGGCTGGTGTCACAGGTGTTCGCTGGCAGGGGGAAGTCCGCTAATTACCTGGTCTGTCTAGAGGGAGGCACTAGAGGCTACCTGCATTTCCAGCCCAACCCCGGCATTTCCCCGGCAGTCCGCACTATGTGACACACGGGGAAGACAAGCGGAGTGCTGCTAGGAGATCCCAGGCGCTGTAGAAAGAGGACGGAACCTCCCCACACTCAGAATTCCGGAACACGAGTGCCTGTGTGGTGAGGTTTAGGGCGCACCTCCACGCAGCTTCCTGGTGTCACAGGTGTTCCCTCGCAGGGGAAGTCCGCTAATTACCTCCCCTGTCCATGGGGAGGCACTAGATGCTACCTGCGTTTCCAGCCCAACCCCCGCCTTTCCCCGGCCGCCCGCACTGGGAGGGACTCGGGGAAGACACTCGAAGGCTCCTAGGAGATCCCGGGTGCTGCAGACAGAAGACGGAACCTCCCCACACTCAGAATTCCGGAACACGGCTGACTGTGTGGGTGAGGTTCGGGGCCGCCCTCCACGCAGCTTCCTTGTGTCACAGGTGTTCCTTGCAGGGGGAAGTCCGCTAATTACCTCCCCTGTCCATGGGGAGGCACTAGATGCTACCTGCGTTTCCAGCCCAACCCCCGCCTTTCCCCGGCTGCCCGCAATGGGAGGGACTCGGGGAAGACTCTCGAAGGGCTCCTAGGAGATCCCGGGTGCTGCATACAGAAGACGGAACCTCCCCACACTCAGAATTCCGGAACAAGGCTGACTGTGTGGGTGAGGTTCAGGGCCGCCCACCACGCAGCTCCCTGGTGTCATAGGTGTTTCCTGGCAGGGGGAATTCCGCTAATTATCTCCCTTGTCCATGGGGAGGCACTAGATGCTACCTGCTTTTCCAGCCCAACCCCCGCCTTTCCCCAGCAGCCCGCACAGGGAGGGACTGGGGGAAGACAGTCGAAAGGCTCCTAGGAGAACCCGGGTGCTGCAGACAGAAGACGGAACCTCCCCACACTCAGAATTGCGGAACACGGATGACTGTGAGGGGGAGGTTCGGGGCCGAACTCCACGCAGGTGCCTTGTGTCACAGGTGTTCTCTGGCAGGGGGAAGTCAGCTAATTTCCTCCCCTGTCCAGGGGGAGGCACTAGATGCTACCTGCTTTTCCAGCCCAACCCCCGCATTTCCCCGGCAGCCCGGACTGGGAGGGACTCGGGGAAGTCACTCGAATGGCTCCTAGGATATCCCGGGTGCTGCAGACAGAAGACGGAACCCCCCCACACTCAGAAATCTGGAACACGGCTGACTGTGTGGGTGAGGTTTACGGCCGCCCACCACGCAGCTTCCTGGTGCCACAGTTGTTCCTTTGGAATGGGAAGTCCGCTAATTACCTCCCCTGTCCATGGGGAGGCACTAGATGCTACCTGCGTTTCCAGCACAAGCGCCTCCTTTCCCCGGCAGCCCGCACTGGGAGGGACTGGTGGAAGACACTCGATGGGCTCCTAGGAGATCCCGGGTTCTGCAGACAGAAGACTGAACCTCCCCACACTCAGAATTCCGGAACACGGTGACTGTGTGGGTGAGGTTTAGGGCCGCCCTCCACTCAGCTTCCTGGTGTCACAGTTGTTCCCTGGCAGGGGGAAGTCCGCTAATTACCTCCCCTGTCCATGGGGAGGCACTAGATGCTACCTGCGTTTCCAGCCCAACCCCCGCATTTCCCCGGATGCCCGCACTGGGAGGGACACGGGGAAGACTCTCGAAGGGCTCCTAGGAGATCCCGGGTGCTGCAGACAAAAGACGGAACCTCGCCACACTCAGAATCCGGAACGCGGCCGAGTGGTTGGGTGAGGTTTGGGGCCGCCCTCCGCGAAGCTGCCTGGTGTCACAGGTGTTCCCTGGCAGGGGAAAGTCCGCAAATTACCTGATCTCTCCAGGGGGAGACACTAGATGCTACCTGCATTTCCAGCCCAACCCCCCCTTTCCCCGGGATCCCGCACTAGGAGACACTCGGGGAAGACACGCGGAAGGCTCCTAGGAGATCCCACGCTCTGCAGACAGATAACGGATCCTCGCCACACTCAGAATACCGGAAAACGGCCAAGGTGTGGGGGATGTTTGGGCCGACCTCCTCGCAGCTGGCTGGTGTCACAGGTGTTCGCTGGCAGGGGGAAGTCCTCTAATTACCTGTCTGTCTAGGGAGGCACTAGAGGCTACCTGCATTTCCAGCCCAACCCCCGCATTTCCCCGGCAGCCCGCACTAGGTGACACACGGGGAAGACAAGCGGAGTGCTGCTAGGAGATCCCAGGCGCTGTAGACAGAGGACGGAACCTCGCCACACTCAGAATATCGGAACGAGGCCCAGTGGGTGGCGGAATTTTGGGGCCACCCTTCCATGCAGCTGCCCTGGTGTCACAGGTGTTCCCTCGCAGGGGGAAGTCCGCTAATTACCTCCCCTGTCCATGGGGAGGCACTAGATGCTACCTGCGTTTCCAGCCCAACCCCCGCCTTTCCCCGGCCGCCCGCACTGGGAGGGACTCGGGGAAGACACTCGAATGGCTCCTAGGAGATCCCGGGTGCTGCAGACAGAAGACGGAACCTCCCCACACTCAGAATTCCGGAACACGGCTGACTGTGTGGGTGAGGTTCAGGGCCGCCCTCCACGCAGCTTCCTGGTGTCACAGGTGTTCCTTTGCAAGGGGAAGTCCGCTAATGACCTCCCCTGTCCATGGGGAGGCACTAGATGCTACCTGCGTTTTCCAGCCCAACCCCCCGCACTTTCCCCGGCGCCCGCACAGGGAGGGACTCGGGGAAGACACTGAAAGGCTCCTAGGAGAACCGGGTGCTGCATACAGAAGACGGAACCTCCCCACACTCAGAATTCCGGAACACGGCTGACTGTGTGGGGGGAGGTTAGGGGCCGCCTCCCGCAGCTGGCCTGGTGTCACAGGTGTTCCCTGGCAGGGGGAAGTCCGCTAATTACTCCCCTGTCCATGGGGAGGCACTAGATGCTACCTGCTTTTCAGCCCAACCCCGCCTTTCCCCGCAGCCCGCACCTGGGAGGGACTCGGGGAAGACAGCTCGAAGGGCTCCCTAGGAGATCCCGGGCTGGCTGCAGACAGAAGACGGAACCCTCCCCACACTCAGAATTCGGAACACGGCTGACTGTGTGGGTGAGGTTTAGGGCCGCCCTCCACGGAGCTTCCTGGTGTCACTAAGGTGTTCCCTGCAGGGGGAAGTCCGCTAATTACCTCCCCTGTCCATGGGGAGGCACTAGATGCTACCTGCGTTTCCAGCACAAACCCCCTCCTTTCCCCGGCAGCCAGCACTGGGAGGGACTCGGGGAAGACACTCGAATGGGCTCCTAGGAGATCCCGGGTGCTGCAGACAGAAGACGGAACCTCCCCACACTCAGAATTCCGGAACACGGGTGACTGTGTGGGTGAGGTTAGGGGCCGCCCTCCACTAGCTTCCTGGTGTCACAGGTGTTCCCTCGCAGGGGGAAGTCCGCTAATTACCTCCCCTGTCCATGGGGAGGCACTAGATGCTACCTGCGTTTCCAGCACAACCCCCGCCTTTCCCCGGCCGCCTGCATCTGGGAGGGACTCGGGAAGACACTCGAATGGCTCCTAGGAGATCCCGGGTGCTGCAGACAGAAGACGGAACCTCCCCACACTCAGAATTCCGGAACACGGCTGACTGTGTAGGTGAGGTTTAGGGCCGCCCTCCACGCAGCTTCCTGGTGTCACAGGTGTTCCTTTGCAAGGGGAAGTCCGCTAATAACCTCCCTTGTCCATGGGGAGGCACTAGATGCTACCTGCTTTTCCAGACTAACCCCCGCCTTTCCCCGGCTGCCCGCAATGGGAGGGACTCTGGGAAGTCTCTCGAAGGGCTCCTAGGAGATCCCGGGTGCTGCATACAGAAGACGGAACCTCACCACACTCAGAATTCCGGAACACGGCTAACTGTGTGGGAGAGGTTCGGGGCCGCCCTCCACGCAGTTGCCTGTAGTCACAGGTGTTCCCTGGAAGGGGGAAGTCCGCTAAATACCTCCCCTGTCCATGGGGAGGCACTAGATGCTACCTGCGTTTCACAGCCCAACCCCCGCCATTCCCTGGATGCCCGCACTGGGAGGGACTCGGGGAAGACTCTCGAAGAGCTCCTAGGAGATCCCGGGTGCTGCAGACAAAAGACGGAACCTCCCCACACTCAGAATCTCGGAACACGGCTGAGTGTGGGAGAGGTTCGGGCCGCCCCTCCACGCAGCTGCCTGGTGTCACAGGTGTTCCCTGGCAGGGGAAGTTCCGCTAATTACCTCCCTTGTCCATGGGGAGGCACAAGATGCTACCTGCTTTCCCAGCCCAACCCCCACCTTTCCCCGGCAGCCGCAAAGGAGGGACTGGGGAAGACACTCGAAGGGCTCTAGGAGAACCCCGGGTGCTGCAGACAGAAGACGAACCTCCCCACACTCAGAATTCCGGAACACGGGTGACTGTGTGGGTGAGGTTTAGGGCCGCCACTCCACGCAGCTTCCTGGTGTCACAGTTGTTTCCCTGGCAGGGGAAGTCCGCTAATTACCTCCCATGTCCATGGGGAGGCACAGATGCTACCTGCTTTTCCAGCCCAACCCCCGCATTTCCCCGGCAGCCCGCACTGGGAGGGACTCGGGGAAGACACTCGAAGGTCTCCTAGGAGATCCCGGGTGCTGCAGACAGAAGACGGATCCTCCCCAAACTCAGAATTCCGGAACACGGATGACTGTGTGGGGGAGGTTCGGGGCCGCAATCCACGCAGCTGCCTTGTGTCACAGGTGTTCCCTGGCAGGGGGAAATCCGCTAATTACCTCCCCTTTCCATGGGGAGGCACAAGATGCTACATGCGTTTCCAGCACAACCCCCGACTTTCCCCGGCAGCCCGGACTGGGAGGGACTCGGGTAAGTCACTCGAATGTCTCCTAGGATATCCCGGGTGCTACAGACAGAAGACGGAACCCCCCCACTCTCAGAATTCCGGAACAAGGCTGACTGTGTGGGTGAGGTTTAGGGCCGCCCCCACGCAGCTTCCCTGGTGTCACAGGTGTTCCTTTGCAAGGGGAAGTCCGCTAAATACCTCCCCGGTCCATGGGGAGGCACTAGATGCTACCTGCGTTTCCAGCCCAACCCCCTACTTTCCCCGGCAGCCCGCACTGGGAGGGACTGGGGGAAGACACTCGAAGGGCTCCTAGGAGATCCCGGGTGCTGCAGACAGAAGACTGAACCTCCCCACACTCAGAATTCCGGAACAAGAGTGACTGTTTGGGTGAGGTTTAGGGCCGCCCTCAACGCAGCTTCCTGGTGTCACACAGGTGTTCCCTCGCAGGGGGAAGTCCGCTAATTACCTCCCCTGTCCATTGGGAGGCACTAGATGCTACCTGTGTTTCCAGCCCAACCCCCGCCTTTCCCCGGCCGCCCGCACTGTGAGGGACTCGGGAAGACACTCGAATGGCTCCTAGGAGATCCCGGGTGCTGCAGACAGAAGACGGAACCTCCCCACACTCAGAATTCCGGAACACTGCTGACTGTGTCGGGAGGTTTAGGGCCGCCCTCCACGAAGCTTCCTGGTGTCACAGGTGTTCCCTCGCAGGGGGAAGTCCGCTAATTACCTCCCCTGTCCATGGGGAGGCACTAGATGCTACCTGCCTTTCCAGCCCAACCCCCGCCTTTCCCCGACAGCCCAGAATGGGAGGGTCTCGGGGAAGTCACTCGAATTGCTCCTAGGATATCCCGGATGCTGCAGACAGAAGACGGAACCTCCCCACACTCAGAATTCCGGAACACGGCTGACTGTGTGGGTGAGGTTTAGGCCGCCCTCCACGCAGCTTCCTGGTGTCACTGGTGTCCCTGGCAGGGGGAAGTCCGCTAAATTACCTCCCCTGTCCAGGGGGTGGCACAAGATGCTACCTGCGTTTCCAGCCCAACCCCCCCCGCCTTTCCCCCAGCCGCCCGCAATGGGAGGGACTTGGGGAAGACACTTCGAAGGCTCCTAGGAGATCCCGGGGCGCTGCAGACTGAAGACGGAACCTCCCCACACTTAGAATTCCGGAACAGCGGCTGACTGTGTGGGTGAGGTTTAGGGACGCCCTCCACGCAGCCTTCTTGGTGTCACAGGTGTTCCATCGCAGGGGGAAGTCCGCTAATTACCTCCCCTGTCCATGGGGAGGCACTAGATGCTACCTGCGTTTCCAGCACCAATCCCCGCCTTTTCCCCGGCATGCCCGGACTGGGATGGACTCGGGGAAGACACTCGAATGGCTCCTAGGATATCCCAGGTGCTGCAGACAGAAGACGGAACCCTCCCACACTCAGAATTCCGGAACACGGCTGACTGTGTGGGTGAGGTTTAGGGCCGCCCACCACGCAGCTTCCTGGTGCCACAGTTGTTCCTTTGGAATGGGAAGTCCGCTAATTACCTCCCCTGTTCATGGGGAGGCACTAGATGCTACCTGCGTTTCCAGCCCAAACCCCTCCTTTCCCCGGCAGCCCGCAATTGGAGGGACTGGTGGAAGACACTCGATGGGCTCCTAGGAGATCCCGGGTTCTGCAGACAGAAGACGGAACCCTCCCACACTCAGAATTCCGGAACACGGGTGACTGTGTGGGTGAGGTTCGGGACCGCCCTCCACGCAGCTGCCTGGTGTCACAGGTGTTCCCTGGCAGGGGGAAAACCGCTAATTACCTCCCCTGTCCATGGGGAGGCACTAGATGCTACCTGAGTTTCCAGCCCAACCCCCGCCTTTCCCCGGCAGCCCGCACTGTGAGGGACTCGGCGAAGACACTTGAAGGGCTCCTAGGAGATCCCGGGTGCTGCAGACAAAAGACGGAACCTCCCCACACTCAGAATCCCGGAACACGGCTGACTGGTGGGGGAGGATTGGGGCCGACCTCCACGCAGCTCCCTAGTGTCACAGGTGTTCCCTGAGGGGGAAGTCCGCTAATTATCTCCCTTGTCCATAGGGAGGCACTAGATGCTACCTGCTTTTCCAGCCCAACCCCCGCCTTTCCCCGGATGCCCGCACTGGGAGGGACTGGGGGAAGACACTCGAATGGCTCCTAGGAGAACCCGGGTTATACAGACATAAGACGGAACCTCCCCACACTCAGAATTCCGGAACACGGCTGACTGTGTGGGGGAGGTTCGGGGCCGCCCTCCACGCAGCTGCCTCGTGTCACAGGTGTTCCCTGGCAGGGGGAAGTCCGCTAATTACCTCCCCTGTCCATGGGGAGGCACTAGATGCTAACTGCGTTTCCAGCCCAACCCCCGCCTTTCCCCGGATGCCCGCAATGGGAGGGACTCGGGGCAGACTCTCTAAGGGCTCCTAGGAGATCCCGGGTGCTGCAGACAAAAGACGGAACCTCCCCAAAATCAGAATCCCGGAACACGGCTGACTGTGTGGGAGAGGTTCGGGGCAGCCCTTCACGCAGCTGCCTGGTGTCATAGGTGATTCCTGGCAGGGGGAAGTCCGCTAATTATCTCCCTTGTCCATGGGGAGGCACTAGATGCTACCTGCTTTTCCAGCCCAACCCCCGCCTTTCCCCAGCAGCCCGCAAAGGGAGGGACTGGGGGAAGACTGTCGAAGGGCTCCTAGGAGAACCCGGGTGCTGCAGACAGAAGACGGAACCTCCCCACACTCAGAATTCCGGATCACGGATGACTGTGAGGGGGAGTTTCGGGGCCGAACCCCACGCAGGTGCCTTGTGTCACAGGTGTTCCCTGGCAGGGGGAAGTCCGCTAATTACCTCCCCTGTCCAGGGGGAGGCACTAGTTGCTACCTGCTTTTCCAGCCCAACCCACACCTTTCCCCGGCAGCCCGCACTGGGAGGGACTGGTGGAAGACACTCGATGGGCTCCTAGGAGATCCCGGGTTCTGCAGACAGAAGACTGAACCTCCCCACACTCAGAATTCCGGAACACGGGTGACTGTGTGGGTGAGGTTTAGGGCCGACCTCCACTCAGCTACCTGGTGCCACAGTTGTTCCTTTGGAATGGGAAGTCCGCTAATTACCTCCCCTGTCCATGGGGAGGCACTAGATGCTACCTGCGTTTCCAGCCAAAACCCCTCCTTTCCCCGGCAGCCCGCACTGGGAGGGACTGGTGGAAGACACTCGATGGGCTCCTAGGAGATCCCGGGTTCTGCAGACAGAAGACTGAACCTCCCCACACTCAGAATTCCGGAACACGGGTGACTGTGTGGGTGAGGTTTAGGGCCGCCCTCCACTCAGCTTCCTGGTGTCACAGTTGTTCCC
>NW_022588461.1:0-14411 GCF_009834535.1 Camelus ferus | reverse complement strand
GAATTTCCTGCAGTTTTTCATTGTAAAACCGAGTTGGAGCTAGTTCCTTCCCATATATATGTATGGAGTGGAGTTGGGAAACTGAAAAGAAACTTTGTGTTCCCAACAAGCTAGTTGAAGGACGGCTTTCACAATCACTTATCTCTCAAAACTGAGCGTATGGAGAGACGTTCGTTCATCTCGCACAAAGGGAACGGGTTGCAGGAGAAAGTTTTACTCGGGTTTCTCTGTCTGTTTCCTAGTGTCGGTTAGAAGTCCTGCAGTTTTCACTGTAAAACCGATTTGGAACTAGTACCTTCCCATATATATGTATGGAGTGGAGTTGGAAACTGAAAAGAAACTTTGTGTTCCCAACAAGCTAGTTGAAGGACGGCTTACACACACACTTATCTCTCAGTGCTGAGCATGTGGAGAGACGTTCGTTCATCTAGCACAAAGGGAACGGGTTGCAGGAGAAACTTTTATTCTGGTTTCTCAGTCTGTTTCCTAGTGCCAGTTTGAAATTCCTGCACTTTTCACTGTAAATCCGAGTTGGAGCTAGTACCTTCCCATATATACGTATGGAGTCGAGTTGGAAACTGAATAGAAACTTTGTGTTCCCAACAAGCTAGTTGATGGACGGCTTTCTCACACACATATCTCTCAAACCTGAGCACTTTGAGAGACGTTCGTTCATCAAGCACAAAGGGAACGGGTTGCAGGAGAAACTTTTACTCTCGTTTCCCAGTCTGTTTCCTAGTGCCAGTTTGAAGTTCCTGCAGTTTTCACTGTAAAACCGAGTTGGAGCTAGTACCTTCCCTTATATATGTAAGGAGTGGAGTTGGAAACTGAAAAGAAACTTTGTGTTCCCAACAAGCTAGTTGAAGAACGGCTTTCACACACAATTATCTCTCAAAACTGAGCATGTTGAGAGACGTTCGTTAATCTAGCACATAGGGAACGTGTTGCAGGAGAAACTTTTACTCTGCTTTCTCAGTCTGTTTCCTAGTGCCGGTTTGAAGTTCCTGCAGTTTTCACTGTAAAACCGAGTTGGAGCTAGATCCTTCCCATATATATTTATGGAGTGGATTTGGAAACTGAAAAGAAACTTTGTGTTCCCAACAAGATAGTTGAAGGACGGCTTTCACACACACTTATCTCTCAGTGCTGAGCATGTGGAGAGACGTTCGTTCATCTAGCACAAAGGGAACGGGTTGCAGAAGAAACTTTTACTCGGGTTTCTCTGTCTGTTTCCTAGTGCCGGTTTGAAGTTCCTGCAGTTTTCACTGTAAAACCGATTTGGAGCTAGTACCTTCCCATATATATGTATGGAGTGGAGTTGGAAACTGAAAAGAAACTTTGTGTTCCCAACAAGCTAGTTGAAGGACGGCTTTCACACACACTTATCTCTCAGGGCTGATCATGTGGAGAGACGTTCGTTCATCTAGCACCAACGGAACGGGTTGCAGGGGAATCTTTTACTCTGCTTTCTCAGTCTGTTTCCTAGAGCCAGTTTTAAGTTCCTGCAGTTTTCACTGTAAAACCGAGTTGGAGCTAGTACCTTCCCATATATATTTATCGTGTGGAGTTGGAAACTGAAAAGAAACTTTGTGTTCCCAACAAGCTAGTTGAAGTACGGCTTTCACACACACTTATCTCTCAAACCTGAGCACGTTGAGAGACGTTCGTTCATCTAGAACAAACGGAACGGGTTGCAGGAGAAACTTTTACTCTGGTTTCTCAGTCTGTTTCCTAGTGCCGGTTTGAATTTCCTGCAGTTTTCATTGTAAAACCGAGTTGGAGCTAGTTCCTTCCCATATATATGTATGGAGTGGAGTTGGAAACTGAAAAGAATCTTTGTGTTCCCAACAAGCTAGTTGAAGGACGGCTTTCACACTCAATTATCTCTCAAAACTGAGCGTATGGAGAGACGTTCGTTCATCTCGCACAAAGGGAACGGGTTGCAGGAGAAAGTTTTACTCGGGTTTCTCTGTCTGTTTCCTAGTGTCGGTTAGAAGTTCCTGCAGTTTTCACTGTAAAACCGATTTGGAGCTAGTACCTTCCCATATATATGTATGGAGTGGAGTTGGAAACTGAAAAGAAACTTTGTGTTCCCAACAAGCTAGTTGAAGGACGGCTTACACACACACATATCTCTCAGTGCTGAGCATGTGGACAGACGTTCGTTCATCTAGCACAAATGGAACGGGTTGCAGGAGAAACTTTTATTCTGGTTTCTCAGTCTGTTTCCTAGTGCCAGTTTGAAATTCCTGCACTTTTCACTGTAAATCCGAGTTGTAGCTAGTACCTTCCCATATATATGTATGGAGTCGAGTTGGAAACTGAATAGAAACTTTGTGTTCCCAACAAGCTAGTTGATGGACGGCTTTCTCACACACATATCTCTCAAAACTGAGCATGTGGAGAGACGTTCGTTCATCTAGCACAAAGGGAACGGGTTGCAGGAGAAACTTTTACTCTGGTTTCTCAGTCTGTTTCCTAGTGCCAGTTTGAAGTTCCTGCAGTTTTCACTGTAAAACCGAGATGGAGCTAGTACCTTCCCATATATATGTAAGGAGTGGAGTTGGAAACTGAAAAGAAACTTTGTGTTCCCAACAAGCCTGTTGAAGTAATGGCTTTCACACACACTTATCTCTCAAAACTGAGCATGTGGAGACACATTTGTTCATCTAGCACAAAGGGAACGGGTTGCATTAGAAAATTTTACTCTGGTTTCTCAGTCTGTTTCCTAGTGCCGGTTTGAAGTTCCTGCAGTTTTCAGTGTAAACCCGAGTTGGAGCTAGTACCTTCCCATATATATGTAAGGAGTGGAGTTGGAAACTTAAAAGAAACTTTGTGTTCCCAACAAGCTAGTTGAAGGACGGCTTTCACACACACTTATCTCTCAAAACTGAGCATGTGGAGAGACGTTCGTTCATCTAGCACAAAAGAAAAGGGTTGCAGGAGAAACTTTTACTCTGCTTTCTCAGTCTGTTTCCTAGTGCCGGTTTGAAGTTCCTGCAGTTTTCACTGCAAAACCGAGTTGGAGCTAGTTCCTTCCCATGTATATGTATGAAGTGGAGTTGGAAACTGAAAAGAAACTTTGTGTTCCCAACAAGCTAATTGAAGGACGGCTTTCACACACACTTATCTCTCAAAACTGAGCATGTGGAGAGACGTTCGTTCATCTCGCACAAAGGGAACGGGTTGCAGGAGAAACTTTTACTCGGGTATCTCTGTCTGTTTCCTAGTGCCGGTTAGAAGTTCCTGCAGTTTTCACTGTTAAACCGATTTGGAGCTAGTACCTTCCCATATATATTTATGGATTGGAGTTGGATACTGAAAAGAAACTTTGTGTTCCCAACAAGCTAGTTGAAGGACGGCTTTCACACACACTTATCTCTCAGTGCTGAGCATGTGGAGAGACGTTCGTTCATCTAGCACAAAAGGGAACGGGTTGCAATAGAAACTTTTACTCTGGATTCTCAGTCTGTTTCCTAGTGCCAGTTTGTAGTTCCTGCAGTTTTCACTGTAAAACCGAGTTGGAGCTAGTACCTTCCCATATATATGTAAGGAGTGGAGTTGGAAACTGAAAAGAAACTTTGTGTTCCCAACAAGCTAGTTGATGGACGGCTTTCACACACACTTATCTCTCAAAACTGAGCATGTGGAGAGACGTTCGTTCATCTAGCACAAAGGAAACGGGTTGCAGGAGAAACTTTTACTCTGCATTCTCAGTCTGTTTCCTAGTGCCGGTTTGAAGTTCCTGCAGTTTTCACTGTAAAACCGATTTGGAGGTAGTACCTTCCCATTTATATGTATGGAGTGGAGTTGGAAACTGAAAAGAAACTTTGTGTTCCAAACAAGCTAGTCGAAGGACGGCTTTCACACACACTTATCTCTCAAAACTGAGCATGTGGAGAGACGTTCGTTCATCTAGCCCAAAAGGAAAGAGTTGCAGGAGAAACTTTTACTCTGCTTTCTCAGTCTGTTACCTAGTGCCGCTTTGAAGTTCCTGCAGTTTTCACTGCAAAACCGAGTTGGAGCTAGTTCCTTCCCATGTATATGTATGGAGTGGAGTTGGAAACTGAAAAGAAACTTTGTTTTCCCAACAAGCTAATTGAAGGACGGCTTTCACACACACTTATCTCTCAAAACTGAGCATGTGGAGAGACGTTCGTTCATCTCGCACAAATGGAAAGGGTTGCAGGAGAAACTTTTACTCGGGTATCTCTGTCTGTTTCCTAGTGCCGGTTAGAAGTTCCTGCAGTTTTCACTGTTAAACCGATTTGGAGCTAGTACCTTCCCATATATATTTATGGATTGGAGTTGGATACTGAAAAGAAACTTTGTGTTCCCAACAAGCTAGTTGAAGGACGGCTTTCACACACACTTATCTCTCAGTGCTGAGCATGTGGAGAGACGTTCGTTCATCTAGCACAAAAGGGAACGGGTTGCAATAGAAACTTTTACTCTGGATTCTCAGTCTGTTTCCTAGTGCCAGTTTGTAGTTCCTGCAGTTTTCACTGTAAAACCGAGTTGGAGCTAGTACCTTCCCATATATATGTAAGGAGTGGAGTTGGAAACTGAAAAGAAACTTTGTGTTCCCAACAAGCTAGTTGATGGACGGCATTCACACACACTTATCTCTCAAAACTGAGCATGTGGAGAGACGTTCGTTCATCTAGCACAAAGGAAACGGGTTGCAGGAGAAACTTTTTCTCTGCATTCTCAGTCTGTTTCCTAGTGCCGGTTTGAAGTTCCTGCAGTTTTCACTGTAAAACCGATTTGGAGGTAGTACCTTCCCATTTATATGTATGGAGAGGAGTTGGAAACTGAAAAGAAACTTTGTGTTCCAAACAAGCTAGTCGAAGGACGGCTTTCACACACACTTATCTCTCAAAACTGAGCATGTGGAGAGACGTTCGTTCATCTAGCCCAAAAGGAAAGAGTTGCAGGAGAAACTTTTACTCTGCTTTCTCAGTCTGTTACCTAGTGCCGGTTTGATGTTCCTGCAGTTTTCACTGTAAAACGGAGTTGGGGCTAGTACCTTCCCATATATATGTATGGAGTGGAGTTGGAAACTGAAAAGAAACTTTGTGTTCCCAACAAGCTAGTTGAAGGACGTCTTTCACACACACTTAACTCTCAGTGCTGAGCATGTGGAGAGACGTTCGTTCATCTAGCACAAAGGGAACGGGTTGCATTAGAAACTTTTACTCTGGTTTCTCAGTCTGTTTCCTAGTGCCAGTTTGAAGTTCCTGCAGGTTTCAGTGTAAAACCGAGTTGGAGCTAGTACCTTCCCATATATATGTAAGGAGTGGAGTTGGAAACTTAAAAGAAACGTTGTGTTCCCAACAAGCTAGTTGAAGGATGGCTTTCACACACACTTATCTCTCAAAACTGAGCATGTGGAGAAACGTTCATTTATCTAGCACAAAGGGAACGGGTTGCAGGAGAAACTTTTACTCTGCTTTCTCAGTCTGTTTCCTAGTGCCAGTTTGAAGTTCCTGCAGTTTTCACTGTAAAACCGAGTTGGAGCTAGTACCTTCCCTATATATGTAAGGATTGGAGTTGGAAACTGAAAAGAAACTTTGTGTTCCCAACAAGCTATTTGAAGGACGGCTTTCACACACACTTACCTCTCAAAACTGAGCATGTGGATAGAAGTTCGTTCATCTAGCACAAAGGGAACGGGTTACAGGAGAAATTTTTACTCTGGTTTCTCAGACTGTTTCCTAGTGCCCGTTTGAAGTTCCTGCAGTTTTCACTGTAAAAACGAGTTGGAGCTAGTACCTTCCCATATATATGTATGGAGTTGAGTTGGAAACTGAATAGAAACTCTGTGTTCTCAACAAGCTAGTTGATGGACGGCATTCACACACACTTATCTCTCAAAACTGAGCATGTGGAGAGACGTTCGTTCATCTAGCACAAAGGAAACGGGTTGCAGGTGAAACTTTTACTCTGCATTCTCAGTCTGTTTCCTAGTGCCGGTTTGAAGTTCCTGCAGTTTTCACTGTAAAACGGAGTTGGAGCTAGTACCTACCCATATATATGTATGGAGTGGATTTGGAAACTGAAAAGAAACTTTGTGTTCCCAAAAAGCTAGTTGAAGGACGGCTTTCACACACACTTATCTCTCAAAACTGAGCATGAGGAGAGACGTTCGTTCATCTCCAACAAAGGGAACGGGTTGCAGGAGAAACTTTTACTCTGGTTTCTCAGTCTGTTTCCTAGTGCCAGTTTGAAGTTCCTGCAGTTTTCACTGTAAAACCGAGTAGGAGCTAGTACCTTCCCATATATATGTAAGGAGTGGAGTTGGAAACTGAAAAGAAACTTTGTGTTCCCAACAAGGTAGTTGAAGGACGGCTTTCACACACACTTATCTCTCAAACCTGAGCATGTGGAGAGACGTTCGTTCATCTAGCACGAAGGGAACGGGTTGCAGGAGAAACTTTACTCTGTTTTCTCAGTCTGTTTCCTAGTGCCGGTTTGAAGTTCCTGCAGTTTTCACTGTAAAACCGAGTTGGAGCTAGTTTCTTCCCATATATATGTATGGAGTGGAGTTGGAAACTGAAAAGAATCTTTGTGTTCCCAACAAGCTAGTTGAAGGACGGCTTTCACACACACTTATCTCTCAAAACTGAGCATGTGGAGAGACGTTCGTTCATCTCCCACAAAGGGAACGTGTTGCAGGAGAAACTTTTACTAGGGTTTCTCTGTCTGTTTCCTAGTGCCGGTTTGAAGTTCCTGCACTTTTCACTGCAAAACCGAGTTGGAGATAGTTCCTTCCCATATATATGTATGGAGTGGTGTTGGAAACTGAAAAGAAACTTTGTTTTCCCAACAAGCTAATTGAAGGACGGCTTTCACACAGACTTATCTCTCAAAACTTAGCATGTGGAGAGACGTTCGTTCATCTCGCACAAAGGGAACGGGTTGCAGGAGAAACTTTTACATCGTATCTCTGTCTGTTTCCTAGTGTCGGTTAGAAGTTCCTGCAGTTTTCACTGTAAAACAGATTTGGAGCTAGTACCTTCCCATATATAAATATGGAGTGGAGTTGGAAACTGAAAAGAAACTTTGTGTTCCCAACAAGTTAGTTTAAGGACGGCTTTCACACACACTTATCTCTCAGTGCTGAGCATGTGGAGAGAAGTTCGTTCATCTAGCACAAAGGGAACGGGTTGCAGGAGAAACTTTTACTCGGGTTTCTCTGTCTGTTTCCTAGTGCCGGTTTGAAGTTCCTGCAGTTTTCACTGTAAAACCGAGTTGGAGCTAGATCCTTCCCATATATATTTATGGAGTGGATTTGGAAACTGAAAAGAAACTTTGTGTTCCCAACAAGCTAGTTGAAGGACGGCTTTCACACACACTTATCTCTCAGTGCTGAGCATGTGGAGAGACGTTCGTTCATCTAGCACAAAGGGAACGGGTTGCAGGAGAAACTTTTACTCGGGTTTCTCAGTCTGTTTCCTAGAGCCAGTTTTAAGTTCCTGCAGTTTTCACTGTAAAACCGAGTTGGAGCTAGTACCTTCCCATATATATGTATGGAGTGGAGTTGGAAACTGAAAAGAAACTTTGTGTTCCCAACAAGCTAGTTGAAGTACGGCTTTCACACACACTTATCTCTCAAACCTGAGCACGTTGAGAGACGTTCGTTCATCTAGAACAAACGGAACGTGTTGCAGGAGAAACTTTTACTCTGGTTTCTCAGTCTGTTTCCTAGTGCCGGTTTGAATTTCCTGCAGTTTTCATTGTAAAACCGAGTTGGAGCTAGTTCCTTCCCATATATATGTATGGAGTGGAGTTGGAAACTGAAAAGAAACTTTGTGTTCCCAACAAGCTAGTTGAAGGACGGCTTTCACACTCAATTATCTCTCAAAACTGAGCATGTGGAGAGACGTTCGTTCATCTCGCACAAAGGGAACGGGTTGCAGGAGAAAGTTTTACTCGGGTTTCTCTGTCTGTTTCCTAGTGTCGGTTAGAAGTTCCTGCATTTTTCACTGTAAAACCGATTTGGAGCTAGTACCTTCCCATATATATGTATGGAGTGGAGTTGGAAACTGAAAAGAAACTTTGTGTTCCCAACAAGCTAGTTGAAGGACGGCTTACACACACACATATCTCTCAGTGCTGAGCATGTGGAGAGACGTTCGTTCATCTAGCACAAATGGAACGGGTTGCAGGAGAAACTTTTATTCTGGTTTCTCAGTCTGTTTCCTAGTGCCAGTTTGAAATTCCTGCACTTTTCACTGTAAATCCGAGTTGTAGCTAGTACCTTCCCATATATATGTATGGAGTCGAGTTGGAAACTGAATAGAAACTTTGTGTTCCCAACAAGCTAGTTGATGGACGGCTTTCTCACACACATATCTCTCAAAACTGAGCATGTGGAGAGACGTTCGTTCATCTAGCACAAAGGGAACGGGTTGCAGGAGAAACTTTTACTCTGGTTTCTCAGTCTGTTTCCTAGTGCCAGTTTGAAGTTCCTGCAGTTTTCACTGTAAAACCGAGATGGAGCTAGTACCTTCCCATATATATGTAAGGAGTGGAGTTGGAAACTGAAAAGAAACTTTGTGTTCCCAACAAGCCTGTTGAAGAATGGCTTTCACACACACTTATCTCTCAAAACTGAGCATGTGGAGACACATTCGTTCATCTAGCACAAAGGGGAAAGGTTGCATTAGAAAATTTTACTCTGGTTTCTCAGTCTGTTTCCTAGTGCCGGTTTGAAGTTCCTGCAGTTTTCAGTGTAAACCCGAGTTGGAGCTAGTACCTTCCCATATATATGTAAGGAGTGGAGTTGGAAACTTAAAAGAAACTTTGTGTTCCCAACAAGCTAGTTGAAGGACGGCTTTCACACACACTTATCTCTCAAAACTGAGCATGTGGAGAGACGTTCGTTCATCTAGCACAAAAGGAAAGGGTTGCAGGAGAAACTTTTACTCTGCTTTCTCAGTCTGTTTCCTAGTGCCGGTTTGAAGTTCCTGCAGTTTTCACTGCAAAACCGAGTTGGAGCTAGTTCCTTCCCATGTATATGTATGAAGTGGAGTTGGAAACTGAAAAGAAACTTTGTGTTCCCAACAAGCTAATTGAAGGACGGCTTTCACACACACTTATCTCTCAAAACTGAGCATGTGGAGAGACGTTCGTTCATCTAGCACAAAGGGAACGGGTTGCAGGAGAAACTTTTACTCGGGTATCTCTGTCTGTTTCCTAGTGCCGGTTAGAAGTTCCTGCAGTTTTCACTGTTAAACCGATTTGGAGCTAGTACCTTCCCATATATATTTATGGATTGGAGTTGGATACTGAAAAGAAACTTTGTGTTCCCAACAAGCTAGTTGAAGGACGGCTTTCACACACACTTATCTCTCAGTGCTGAGCATGTGGAGAGACGTTCTTTCATCTAGCACAAAAGGGAACGGGTTGCAATAGAAACTTTTACTCTGGATTCTCAGTCTGTTTCCTAGTGCCAGTTTGTAGTTCCTGCAGTTTTCACTGTAAAACCGAGTTGGAGCTAGTACCTTCCCATATATATGTAAGGAGTGGAGTTGGAAACTGAAAAGACACTTTGTGTTCCCAACAAGCTAGTTGATGGACGGCTTTTCACACACACTTATCTCTCAAAACTGAGCATGTGGAGAGACGTTCGTTCATCTAGCACAAAGGAACGGGTTGCAGGAGAAACTTTTACTCTGCATTCTCAGTCTTTTTCCTAGTGCCGGTTTGAAGTTCCTGCAGTTTTCACTGTAAAAACCGATTTGGAGGTAGTACCTTCCCATTTATATGTATGGAGTGGAGTTGGAAACTGAAAAGAAACTTTGTCTTCCAAACAAGCTAGTCGAAGGACGGCTTCACACACACTTATCTCTCAAAACTGAGCATGTGGAGAGACGTTCGTTCATCTAGCCCAAAGGAAAGAGTTGCAGGAGAAACTTTTACTCTGCTTTCTCAGTCTGTTACCTAGTGCCGGTTTGAAGTTCCTGCAGTTTTCACTGCAAAACCGAGTTGGAGCTAGTTCCTTCCCATGTATATGTATGGAGTGGAGTTGGAAACTGAAAAGAAACTTTGTGTTCCCAACAAGCTAATTGAAGGACGGCTTTCACACACACTTATCTCTCAAAACTGAGCATGTGGAGAGACGTTCGTTCATCTCGCACAAAGGGAAAGGGTTGCAGGAGAAACTTTTACTCGGGTATCACTGTCTGTTTCCTAGTGCCGGTTAGAAGTTCCTGCAGTTTTTCACTGTTAAACCGATTTGGAGCTAGTACCTTCCCATATATAT
This sequence comes from Camelus ferus, assembly GCF_009834535.1. NCBI lineage: Eukaryota > Metazoa > Chordata > Mammalia > Artiodactyla > Camelidae > Camelus > Camelus ferus. Next base: position 4,141 of record NW_022588461.1, on the reverse strand, counting down.
TTATGGATTGGAGTTGGATACTGAAAGAAACTTTGTGTTCCCAACAAGCTAGTTGAAGGACGGCTTTCACACACACTTATCTCTCAGTGCTGAGCATGTGGAGAGACGTTCGTTCATCTAGCACAAAAGGGAACGGGTTGCAATAGAAACTTTTACTCTGGATTCTCAGTCTGTTTCCTAGTGCCAGTTTGTAGTTCCTGCAGTTTTCACTGTAAAACCGAGTTGGAGCTAGTACCTTCCCATATATATGTAAGGAGTGGAGTTGGAAACTGAAAAGAAACTTTGTGTTCCCAACAAGCTAGTTGATGGACGGCATTCAAACACTTATCTCTCAAAACTGAGCATGTGGAGAGACGTTCGTTCATCTAGCACAAAGGAAACGGGTTGCAGGAGAAACTTTTACTCTGCATTCTCAGTCTGTTTCCTAGTGCCGGTTTGAAGTTCCTGCAGTTTTCACTGTAAAACCGATTTGGAGGTAGTACCTTCCCATATATATGTAAGGAGTGGAGTTGGAAACTGAAAAGAAACTTTGTGTTCCAAACAAGCTAGTCGAAGGACGGCTTTCACACACACTTATCTCTCAAAACTGAGCATGTGGAGAGACGTTCGTTCATCTAGCCCAAAAGGAAAGAGTTGCAGGAGAAACTTTACTCTGCTTTCTCAGTCTGTTACCTAGTGCCGGGTTGATGTTCCTGCAGTTTTCACTGTAAAACGGAGTTGGAGCTAGTAACCTTCCCATATATATGTATGGAGTGGAGTTGGAAACTGAAAAAGAAACTTTTGTGTTCCCAACAAGCTAGTTGAAGGACGTCTTTCACACACACTTAACTCTCAGTGCTGAGCATTGTGGAGAGACGTTCGTTCATCTAGCACAAAGGGAACGGGTTGCATTAGAAACTTTACTCTGGTTTTCTCAGTCTGTTCCTAGTGCCAGTTTGAAGTTCCTGCAGGTTTCAGTGTAAACCGAGTTGGAGCTAGTACCTTCCCATATATATGTAAGGAGTGGAGTTGGAAACTTAAAAGAAACGTTGTGTTCCCAACAAGCTAGTTGAAGGATGGCTTTCACACACACTTATCTCTCAAAACTGAGAATGTGGAGAAACGTTCATTATCTAGCACAAAGGGAACGGGTTGCAGGAGAAACTTTTACTCTGCTTTCTCAGTCTGTTTCCTAGTGCCAGTTTGAAGTTCCTGCAGTTTTCACTGTAAAACCGAGTTGGAGCTAGTACCTTCCCTTATATATGTAAGGATTGGAGTTGGAAACTGAAAAGAAACTTTGTGTTCCCAACAAGCTAGTTGAAGGACGGCTTTCACACACACTTACCTCTCAAAACTGAGCATGTGGAGAGAAGTTCGTTCATCTAGCACAAAGGGAACGGGTTACAGGAGAAATTTTTACTCTGGTTTCTCAGACTGTTTCCTAGTGCCCGTTTGAATTTCCTGCAGTTTTCACTGTAAAACCGAGTTGGAGCTAGTACCTTCCCATATATATGTATGGAGTTGAGTTGGAAACTGAATAGAAACTTTGTGTTCTCAACAAGCTAGTTGATGGACGGCTTTCACACACACTTATCTCTCAAAACTGAGCATGTGGAGAGACGTTCGTTCATCTAGCACAAAGGAAACGGGTTGCAGGGAAACTTTTACTCTGCATTCTCAGTCTGTTCCTAGTGCCGTGTTGAAGTTCCTGCAGTTTCACTGTAAAACGGAGTTGGAGCTAGTACCTACCCATATATATGTATGGAGTGGAGTTGGAAAACTGAAAAGAACTTTGTGTTCCCAACAAGCTAGTTGAAGGACGGCCTTTCACACACACTTATCTCTCAAAAACTGAGCATGAGGAGGAGACGTTCGTTCATCTCCAACAAAGGGAACGGGTTGCAGGAGAAACTTTTACTCTGGTTTCTCAGTCTGTTTCCTAGTGCCAGTTTGAAGTTCCTGCAGTTTTCACTGTAAAACCGAGTGGATCTAGTACCTTCCCATATATATGTAAGGAGTGGAGTTGGAACTGAAAAAGAACTTTGTGTTACCAACAAGCTAGTTGAAGGACGGCTTTCACCACACACTTATCTCTCCAAAGACTGAGTCATGGTGGAGAGAAGTTCGTTCATCTAGCAAAAAAACAAAGGGAACGGGTTACAGGAGAAATTTTTTACTTCTGGTTTCTCAGTCTGTTTCCTAGTGCCGGTTTGAAATTCCTGCAGTTTTCACTGCAAAACCGTGTTGGAGCTAGACCTTCCCATATATATGTATGGAGTTGAGTTGGAAACTGAATAGAAACTTTGTGTTTCCAACAGCTAGTTGGGACGGCTTTCACACACTTATCTCTCAAAACTGAGGCATGCTCTGAGACGTTCGTTCATCTAGCACAAGGAAACGGGTTGCAGGAGAAACATTATACTCTGGTTTCTCAGTCTGTTTTCCTAGTGGCATTTTGATGTTCCTGCAGTTTCACTGTAAAACCGAGTAGGAGCTAGTACCTTCCCATATTATGTAAGGAGTGGAGTGGAAACTGAAAAAAACTTGTGTTCCCAACAAGGTAGTTGAAGGACGGCTTTCACACACACTTATCTCTCAAACCTGAGCATGGGGAGAGACGTTCGTTCATCTAGCACGAAGGGAACGGGTTGCAGGAGAACTTTACTCTGTTTTCTCAGTCGTTTCCTAGTGCCGGTTTGAAGTTCCTGCAGTTTTCACTGTAAAACCGAGTTGGAGCTAGTTTCTTCCCATATAGTATGGAGTGGAGTTGGAAACTGAAAAGAATCTTTGTGTTCCCAACAAGCTAGTTGAAGGACGGCTTTCACACACACACTTATCTCTCAAAACTGAGCATGTGGAGAGACGTTCGTATCTCCCACAAAGGGAACGGGTTGCAGGAGAAACTTTACACGGGTTTCTTCGTCTGTTCCTAGTGGCCGGTTTGAAGTTCCTGCACTTTTCATGCAAAACCGAGTTGAGATAGTTCCTCCATATATATGTATGGAGTGGTGTTGGAAACTGAAAAGAAAACTTTGTGTTCCCACAAGCTAATTGAAGGACGGCTTTCACACAGACTTATCTCTCAAAACTGAGCATGTGGAGAGACGTTCGTTCATCTAGCACAAAGGAAACGGGTTGCAGGATAAATTATACTCTGGTTCGCAGTCTGTTTCCTAGTGGCATTTGATGTTCCTGCAGTTTTCACTGTAAAAACCGAGTAGGAGCTAGTACCTTCCCATAATATGTAAGGAGTGGAGTTGGAAACTGAAAAGAAAACTTTGTGTTCCCAACAAGGTAGTTGAAGGACGGCTTTCACACACACTTATCTCTCAAACCTGAGCAGGTGGAGAGACGTTCGTTCTCTAGCCGAAGGAACGGGTTGCAGGAGAACTTTACTCTGTTTTCTCAGTCTGTTTCCTAGTGCCGGTTTGAAGTTCTGCAGTTTTCCTGTAAAACGAGTTGGAGCGTAGTTTCTTCCCATATATATGTATGGAGTGGAGTGGAAACTGAAAGAATCTTTGTGTTCCCAACAAGCTAGTTGAAGGACGGCCTTTCACACACACTTATCTCTCAAAACTGAGCATGTGGAGAGACGTTCGTTCATCTCCCACAAAGGGAACGGGTTGCAGGAGAAACTTTTACACGGGTCTCTGTCTGTTTCCTAGTGCCGGTTTGAAGTTCCTGCACTTTCACTGCAAAACCGAGTTGGAGATAGTTCCTTCCCATATATATGTATGGAGTGGTTGTGAAACTGAAAAGAAACTTTGTGTTCCCAACAAGCTAATTGAAGGACGGCTTTCACACAGACTTATCTCTCAAAACTGAGCATGTGGAGAGACGTTCGTTCATCTAGCACAAAGGGAACGGGTTGCAGGAGAAACTTTTACATCGTATCTCTGTCTGTTTCCTAGTGTCGGTTAGAAGTTCCTGCAGTTTTCACTGTAAAACAGATTGGAGCTAGTACCTTCCATATATGTATGGAGTGGAGTTGGAAACTGAAAAGAAAACTTTGTGTTCCCAACAAGTTAGTTTAAGGACAGCTTTCACACACACTTATCTCTCAGTGCTGAGCATGTGGAGAGAAGTTCGTTCATCTAGCACAAAGGGAACGGGTGCAGGAGAAACTTTACTCTGGTTTCTCAGTCTGTTTCCTATGCCAGTT
>NW_022588460.1:0-14444 GCF_009834535.1 Camelus ferus | reverse complement strand
GAAAAGAACTTGTGTTCCCAACAAGCTAGGTGAAGGACGGCTTTCACACACACTTACTCTCAGAACTGAGCATGTGGAGACGACCTTGTTTCATCTTGCAAAAGGGAACAGGTTGCAGAGAAACTTTTACTGTGGTTTCTCGTCTGTGTCCTTTGCCGGTTTTGATTGTCCTGCAGTTTTCACTGTAAAACGTGTTGGAGCTAGTACCAATCCATATATATGTATGAGTGGAGTTTGCAAGTGAAAAGAAACTTTGTTTTCCCAACAATCTAGGTGAAGGACGGCTTTCACACACATTAACTCTCAGAACTGAGCATGTGGATAGATGTTCGTTCACCTAGCACCAAGGGAACGGTTGCAGGAGAAACTTTACTCTGGTTTCTCAGTCTGTTTCCTAGTGCCGGTTTGAATTTCCTGCAGTTTTCACTGTAAAACGAGTTGGAGCTTGTACCTCCCCATATTTGTATGGAATTTTTTTTGCAACTGAAAAAAAACTTTGTGTTCCAACAAGCTAGGTGAAGGACGGCTTTCACACACACTTATGTCTCACAAATGAGCATGTGGAGAGATTTTCGTTCATCTGCACCAAGAGAACGGGTGGCAGGAGAAACTATTACTCGGTTTCTCAGTCTATTCCTACTGCCAGTTTAAAGTTCCTGCAATTTACACTATAAAACCGATTTGGAGCTAGTACCACCCCATATATATGTATGGAGTGGAGTATACAACTGAAAAGAAACTTTGTGTTCCAAAAAGCTAGGTGAAGGACGGCTTTCAACACACTTATCTCTCAGAACTGAGCATGTGGAGAGACGTTCGTTCATCTAGCACCAAGGGAACGGGTTTGCAGGAGAAACTTTTACTCTGGTTTCTCAGTCTGTTCCTAGTGCCGGTTTGAGGTTCCGGCAGTTTTCACTTTATAACGAGTTGAGCTAGTACCTCCCCATATATATTTATGGAGTGGAGTTTGCAACTGAAGAGAAACTTTGTTTTCCCAACAAGCTAGGTGAAGGACGGCTTTCAAAAACACTTATCACTCAGAACTAAGCATGTGGAGAAACGTTCGTTCATCTAGCACAAAGGGAACGGGTTGCAGGAGAAACTATTACTCTGGATTCTCAGGCTGTTTCCTAGTGCCGGTATGAAGTTATTGCTGTTTTCACTGTGAAACCGTGTTGGTGCTAGTACCTCCACATATATTTATTTGGAGTGAAGTATGCAACTGAAAAGAAACTTTGTGTTCCCAACAAGCTAGGTGAACGACGGCTTTCACAAACACATATCACTCAGAATGAGCATGTGGAGAGACTTTCGTTCACCTAGCATAAAGGAACTGTTTGCAGAGTAACTTTTTTCTCTGGTTTCTCAGTCTGTTTCCTAGTGCCGTTATGAATTTCCTGCAGTTTCACTGTAAAACCGATTTGGAGCTTGTTCATGCCCATATATACGAATGGAGTGGAATTTGCAACTGAAAAGAATCTTGTGTTCCCAACAAGCTAGGTGAAGGACGGCTTTAACACATATATCTTCAGAACTGACCATGTGGAGAGACGTTCGTTCACCTAGCACAAGGAACGGATTGCAGGAGAAACTTTTACTCTGGTTTCTCAGTCTGTTTCCTAGTGCCGGTTGAAGTTCCTGCAGTTTTCACTGTAAAACCGAGTTTCAGCTAGTACCTCCCCATATATATGAACACAGTTGAGTTTGAAAACTGAAAGAAACTTTGTTTCCCATAAGCTAAGGTGAAGTACGGCTTTCACACACACTTATCTCTCAGAAATGAGCATGTGGAGAGACGTTCGTTCATATAGCACAAAGTGAACGGGTTGCAGGGGAAAGTTATTCTCTGGTTTCTCAGTCTGTTTCCTAGTGCCGGTTTGAAGTTCCTGCAATTTACACTGTAAAACGGAGTTGGAGCTAGTACCTCCCAATTTATATGTATGGAGTGGAGTTTGCAACTGAAAAGAAACTTTGTGTTCCCAACAATCTAGGTGAAGGATGGCTTTCACAAACACTTATCCGTCAGAACTGAGCAAGTGGAGATATGTTCGTTTATCTAGCACAAAGGGAACTGATTGCAGGAGAAACTTTTACTCTAGTTTCTCAGGATGTTTCCTAGTCCCGGTATGAAATTATTGCAGTTTTCACTGTGAAACAGATTGGAGCTAGTACCCTCCCCATATATATTTGGATGGAGTATGCTATTGAAAGAAACTTGTGTCCCAACAAGGGCTAGGTGAAGGACGGCTTTCACCCACCCTTACTCCCAGAAGTGAGCATGTGGAGAGACGTTCGTTCACCTAGCACCAAGGGAACGGTTTTGCACGAGAAACATTTACTGTGGTTTCTCAGGATGTTCCCTAGTAACGGGTTTGATGTTCCTGCAGTTTTCACTGTAAAAACCGAGTTGGAGCTAGTACATCCCCATATATATGTAAGAATTAGGATTTGCAACTGAATAGAAACTTTGTGTTCCCAACAAGCTAGGTGAAGTACAGCTTTCACACACACATATCTCTCAGAACTGAGCATGTGGATAGACGTTTCGTTCATCTAGCACCAAGGAAACGGGTTGCAGTAGAAACTTTTACTTTGGTTTCTCATTCTGTTTCCTAGTGGCGGTTTGAAATTTCTGCAGTTTTCACTGTAAAACCGAGTTTGAGCTATTACCTCCCCATATATATGTATGGAGTGGAGTTTGCAACTGAAAAGAAACTTTGTGTTCCCAACAAGCTAGGTGAAGGACGGCATTCACACACACTTATCCCTCAGAACTGAGCACGTGGAGAGACGTTCATTCACCTAGCACCACGGGAACGGGTTGCAGGAGAAATTTTACTCTGGTTTCTCAGTCTGTGTCTTTGGGCTGGTTTGAAGTTCCTGCAGTTTACATTGTAAAACCGAGTTGGAGCTAGTACCTCCCCATATATATGTAGAAGTAGGATTTGGCAACTGAATAGAAACTTTGTGTTCCCAAAAAGCTAGGTGAAGGACGGGCTTTCACACACACTTAACTCTCAGAACTGAGCATGTGGAGAGACGTTTCGTTTCATCTAGCAACAAGGGAACGTTTTCCAGGAGAAACTTTTACTCTGGTTTCTCAGTCTGTTTCCTAGTGCCGGTTTGATGTTCCTACAGGTTTCACAGTAAAACCGAGTTGGAGCTAGTACCTCCCCATATATATGTATGGAGAGGTGTTTGCAACTGAAAAGAAACTTTGTGTTCCCAACAAAATAAGTGAAGGACGGCTTTCACACACACATAATTCTCAGAACTGAGCATGTGGATAGATGTTCGTTCACCTAGCACCAAGGGAACGGGTTGCAGGAGAAAGTTTACTCTGGTTTTTCAGTCTGTTTCCTAGTGCCGGTTTGAAGTTCCTGCAGTTTTCACTGTAAAAACGAGTTGGAGCTTGTTCCTCCCCATATATATGTATGGAATTTTTTTTTGCAACTGAAAAGAAACTTTGTGTTCCCAACAAGCTAGGTGAAGGACGGCTTTCACACACACTTATGTCTCAGAACTGAGCATGTGGAGAAATTTTCGTTCATCTAGCACCAAGTGAACGGGTGGCAGGAGAAACTTTTACTCTGGTTTCTCAGTCTATTTCCTACTGCCGGTTTGAAGTTCCTGCAATTTACACTGTAAAACAGATTTGGAGCTTAGTACCACCCCATATATATGTATGGAATGGAGTATACAACTGAAAAGATACTATGTGTTCCCAAAAAGCTAGGTGAACGACGGCTTTCACACACACATATCACTCAGAACTGAGCATGTGGAGAGACGTTCGTTCATCTAGCACAAAGGGAACGGGTTGCAGGAGAAACTTTTACTCTGGAATCTCAGGCTGTTTCCTAGTGCCGGTATGAAGTTATTGCTGTTTTCACTGTGAAACCGTGTTGGTGCTAGTACCTCCACATATATATATTTGGAGTGAAGTATGCAACTGAAAAGAAACTTTGTGTTCCCAACAAGCTAGGTGAACGACGGCTTTCACACACACATATAACTCAGAACTGAGCATGTGGAGAGACTTTTGTTCACCTAGGCCAAAAGGAACTGTTTGCAGGAGTAACTTATTCTCTGGTTTCTCAGTCTGTTTCCTAGTGCCGTTATGAATTTCCTGCAGTTTTCACTGTAAAACCGATTTGGAGCTTGTTCATCCCCATATATACGAATGGAGTGTAATTTGCAACTGAAAAGAATCTTGTGTTCCCAACAACCTAGGTGAAGGACGGCTTTAACCACACATAATCTCCTCAAGAACTGACCATGTGGAGAGACATTCGTTCACCTAGCACCAAGGGAACGGATTGCAGGAGAAACTTTTACTCTGGTTTCTCCGTCTGTTCCTATTGCCGGTTTGAAGTCCTGCAGTTTTCACTGTAAAAACCGAGTTTGAGCTAGTACCTCGCCATATATATGTATGGTGTGGAGTTTACAACTGAAAAGAAACTTTTGTTTCCAAAAAGCTAGTTGGAAGGCCGGCATTTACACACAATATCTCTCAGAACTGAGCATGTGGAGAGACGTTCGTTCATCTAGCCGAAGGGACGGGTGTGCAGGGAAACTTTTTCTCTGGTTTCTCAGTCTGTTTCCTAGTGCCGGTTTGAAGTTTCCTGCATTTTTCACTGTAAAAACCGAGTTGAGCTAGTACCAAAAAGCCCTCATATATAGGTAGGATTGCTGTTTGCTGCTGAAAAGAATCATTGTGTTCCTACAAGCTAGGTGAAGGACGGCTTTCACAAACACTTATCTCCTCAGAACTGAGCAAGTGGAGAGAGATTCGTTCATCTAGCACAAAGGGAACGGGTTGCATGGGAAACTTTACTCTGGTTTCTCAGTCTGTTTCCTAGTGCCGGTTTGAAGTTCCTGCAGTTTTCACTCTAAAACATATTTGGAGCTAGTACCTCCACATATATATATATGGATTGAATTATGCAACTGAAAAGAAACTGTGTGTTCCCAACAAGCTAGATGAAGGATGGCTTTCACACACCCTTATCTCCCAGAAGTGATCATGTGGAGAGACGTTCGTTCGCCTAGCACCAAGGGAACGGGTTGAAGGAGAAATTTTTACTCTGATTTCTCAGGATGTTTCCTAGTGCCGGTTTGATGTTCCTGCAGTTTTCACTGTAAAACCGTGTTGGTGCTAGTACATCCCCATATATATGTAAGAAGTTGAGTTTGCAACTGAAATGATTCTTTGTTTTCCCAACAAGCTAGGTGAAGGATGGCTTTAACACACATTTACTTCTCAGAAGTGCTCATGTGGAGGGACATTCGTTCATTTAGCACAAAGGCAACGGGTTGCAGGCAAAACTTTTTCTCTGGTTTCTCAGTCTGTTTCCTAGTGCCGTTATGATGTTCCTGCAGTTTTCACTGTAAAACCGAGTTGAAGCTTGTATATCTCCATATATACGTATGGAGTGGAATTTGCAACTGAAAAGAATCTTGTGTTCCCAACAAGCTAGGTGAAGGACGGCTTTCACACACACTTATCTCTCAGAACTGAGCATGTGGAGAGACATTGTTTCATCTTGCAAAAAGGGAACAGGTTGCAGGAGAAACTTTTACTGTGGTTTCTCAGTCTGTGTCCTAGTGCCGGTTTGATGTCCCTGCAGTTTTCACTGTAATAACGTGTTGGAGCTAGTACCAATCCATATATATGTATGCAGTGGAGTTTGCAAGTGAAAAGAAACTTTGTTTTCCCAACAATCTAGGTGAAGGACGGCTTTCACACACACTTAACTCTCAGAACTGAGCATGTGGATAGATGTTCGTTCACCTAGCACCAAGGGAACGGGTTGCAGGAGAAACTTTACTCTGGTTTCTCAGTCTGTTTCCTAGTGCCGGTTTGAAGTTCCTGCAGTTTTCACTGTAAAAACGAGTTGGAGCTTGTACCTCCCCATATATTTGTATGGAATTTTTTTTTTGCAACTGAAAAGAAACTTTGTGTTCCAACAAGCTAGGTGAAGGACGGCTTTCACACACACTTATGTCTCACAAATGAGCATGTGGAGAGATTTTCGTTCATCTAGCACCAAGAGAACGGGTGGCAGGAGAAACTATTACTCTGGTTTCTCAGTCTATTTCCTACTGCCAGTTTAAAGTTCCTGCAATTTACACTATAAAACCGATTTGGAGCTAGTACCACCCCATATATATGTATGGAGTGGAGTATACAACTGAAAAGAAACTTTGTGTTCCCAAAAAGCTAGGTGAAGGACGGCTTTCACACACACTTATCTCTCAGAACTGAGCATGTGGAGAGACGTTCGTTCATCTAGCACCAAGGGAACGGGTTGCAGGAGAAACTTTACTCTGGTGTTATCAGTCGGTTTCCTAGTGCCCGGCGTTTTGAGGTTCCGGCAGTTTTCTCACTTTAATAAACCGAGTTGGAGTCTAGGTACCGGGTGAAAATAGGTCCCCATAGATATTTATGGATTGAGTGACGAGTATTGCAAACTGAAGAGAAACTTTGTTTACTCCACAAGCTAGGTTGAAGGAAGGCGGCTTTCAAAAACACTTATCACTCAGAACTAAGCAGGTGGAGAAACGTTCGTTCATCTAGTCACAAAGGGACGGGTTGCAGGAGAAACGATTACTCTGGATTCCTCAGGCTGTTTCCTAGTGCCGGTATGAAGTTATTGCTGTTTTCACTGTGAAACCGTGTTGGGTGCTAGTACCCTCCACATATATTTATTTGGAGTGAAGTATGCAACTGAAAAAGAAACTTTGTGTTCCCAACAAGCTAGGTGAACGACGGCTTTCACAAACACATATCACTCAGAACTGAGCATGTGGAGAGACTTTCGTTCACCTAGCATAAAAGGAACTGTTTGCAGGAGTAACTTTTTCTCTGGTTTCTCAGTCTGTTTCCTAGTGCCGTTATGAATTTCCTGCAGTTTTCACTGTAAAACCGATTTGGAGCTTGTTCATGCCCATATATACGAATGGAGTGGAATTTGCAACTGAAAAGAATCTTGTGTTCCCAACAAGCTAGGTGAAGGACGGCTTTAACACACATATCTCTCAGAACTGACCATGTGGAGAGACGTTCGTTCACCTAGCACCAAGGGAACGGATTGCAGGAGAAACTTTTACTCTGGTTTCTCAGTCTGTTTCCTAGTGCCGGTTTGAAGTTCCTGCAGTTTTCACTGTAAAACCGAGTTTCAGCTAGTACCTCCCCATATATATGTATGGTGTGGAGTTTACAACTGAAAAGAAACTTTGTGTTCCCAAAAAGCTAGGTGAAGGACGGCGTTTACACACACTTATCTCTCAGACCTGAGCATGTGGAGAGACGTTCGTTCATCTAGCACGAAGGGAACGGGTTGCAGGGAAACTTTTACTCTGGTTTCTCAGTCTGTTTCCTAGTGCCGGTTTGAAGTTCCTGCAGTATTCACTGTAAAACCGAGTTGGAGCAAGTACCTCCCCATATATATGAACAGAGTTGTGTTTGAAACTGAAAAGAAACATTGTGTTCCCAACAAGTTAGGTGAAGTACGGCTTTCACACACACTTATCTCTCAGAACTGCGCATGTGAATAGACGTTCGTTCATCTAGCAGGAAGGGAACGGTTGAAAGGTGAAACTATTACTCTGGTTTCTCAGTCTGTTTCCTAGTGCCGGTTTGAAGTTCCTGCAGTTTTCACTGTAAAATTAGTTGGAGCTATTACCTCCCCATATATATGTATGGAGTGAAGTTTGCAACTGAAAAGAAACTTTGGTGTTCCCAACAAGATAGGTGAAGGACGGCATTCACACACACTTATCCCTCAGAACTAAGCATGTGGAGAAACGTTCATTCAACTACCACCACGGGAACGGGTTGCAGGAGAAATTTTACTCTGTTTTCTCTGTCTGTGTCTTTGGGCTGGTTTGAAGTTCCTGCAGTTTACATTGTAAAAACCGACTTGGAGCTAGTACCTCCCCATATATATATGGAGTGGAGTTTGCAACTGAAAAGAAACTTTGTGTTCCCAACAAACTAAGTTCAGGGACGAATTTCTCACACATTTTTACCTCAGAAATGAGCATGTGGATAGTCGTTCGTTCACCTAGCACGAAGGGAACGGGTTGCAGGAGAAACTTTTACTCTGGTTTCTCAGTCTGTTTCCTAGGGCCGGTTTGAATTTCCTGCATTTTTCACTGTAAAACAGAGTTGGAGCTAGTACCTCCCCATATATATGAACACAGTTGAGTTTGAAGCTGAAAAGAAACATTGTGTTTCCCAACAAGCTAGGTGAAGGACGGCTTTCACACACACTTATCTCTCAGAAATGAGCATGTGGAGAGACGTTCTTTTATATAGCACAAAGTGAATGGGTTGCAGGAGAAAGTTATTCTCTGTTTTCTCAGTCTGTTTCCTAGTGCCGGTTTGAAGTTCCCTGCAGTTTTCACTGTAAAAAGCTGAGTTGGAGCTAGTACCTACCCATATATATGTATGGAGTGGTGTTTGCAACTGAAAAAGAACCTATGTGTTTCCCAACAAGATAGATGAAGGACGGCTTTTCACACACACTTTTCTCTCAGAACTGAGCATGTGGTGAGACGTTCGTTCATCTAGCAACAAGGGAACGTTTTGCAGGAGAAACTTTTACTCTGGTTTCTCAGTCTGTTTCCTAGTGCCCGTTTGAAGTTCCTGCAGTTTTCACTGTAAAACCGAGTTGGAGATAGAACCTCCCCATATATATGTATGGAGTGGAGTTTGCAACTGAAAAGAAACTTTGTGTTCCCAACAAGATAGGTGAAGGACTGCTTTCACTCTCACTTATCTCTCAGAACTGAGCATGTGGAGAGACTATCGTTCATCTAGCACCAAGTGAACTGTTTGCAGGAGAAAATTTTACTCTGCTTTCTCAGCCTGTTTCCTAGTGCCTGTTTGAAGTTCCTGCAGTTTTCACTGTAAAGTCGTGTTGGTGCTAGTTCCTCCCCATATATATGTATGGAGTGGAGTTTGCAACTGAAAAGAAACTTTGTGTTCCCAACAAACTAGGTGAAGGACGGCTTTCACACACACTTAAATCTCAGAACTGAGCATGTGGAGAGAATGTCGTTCATCAGGCACAAATGGAACGGGTTGCAGGAGGAACTTTTACTCTGGTTTCTCAGGATGTTTCCTAGTGCCGGTTTGAATTTCCCTGCAGTTTTCACTGTAAAACCGTGTTGGAGCTAGTACCTCCCCACATAAATGTAAGGATTGGTGTTTGCTGCTGAAAAGAAACATTGTGTTCCTAACAAGCTAGGTGAAGGACGGCTTTCACAAACACTTATCCCTCAGAACTGAGCAAGTGGAGACATGTTCGTTCATCTAGCACAAAGGGAACGGATTGCAGGAGAAACTTTTACTCTAGTTTCTCAGGATGTTTCCTAGTGCCGCTTAGATGTTATTGCAGTTTTCACTGTGAAACAGAGTTGGAGCTAGTACCTCCACATATATATATTTGGATTGGAGTATGCAACTGGAAAGAAACTTTGTGTTCCCAACAAGCTAGGTGAAGGACGACTTTCACACACCCTTATCTCCCAAAAGTGAGCATGTGGAGAGACGTTCATTCGCCTAGCATCAAGGGAACGGTTTGCACGAGAAACAGTTACTATGGTTCCTCAGGATGTTTCCTAGTGCCAGTTTGATGTTCCTGCAGTTTTCACACCGTAAAAAACCGAGTTGGAGATATTTCCTCCCCATATATATGTAAGAATTAGGATTTGCAACTGAATAGAAAACTTTGTGTTCCCAACAAGCTAGGTGAAGGACGGCTTTCACACACACATGTCTCTCATAACTGAGCATGTGAAGAGACGTTCGTTCATCTAGCACGAATGGAACGGTTGGAAGGGGAAACTTTTACTCTGCTTTCTCAGTCTGTTTCCTAGTGCCGGTTTGAAGTTCCTGCAGTTTTCACTGTAAAATCGAGTTGGAGCTATTACCTCCCCATATATATGTATGGAGAGGAGTTTGCAACTGAAAAGAAACTTTGTGTTCCCAACAAGCTAGGTGAAGGACGGCATTCACACACACTTATCCCTCAGAACTGAGCATGTGGATAGACGTTCGTTCATCTAGCACCAAGGAAACGGTTTGCAGGAGAAATTTTACTCTGGTTTCTCTGTCTGTGTCTTTGGGCTGGTTTGAAGTTCCTGCAGTTTACATTGTAAAACCGACTTGGATCTAGTACCTCCCCATATATATATATGGAGTGGAGTTTGCAATTGAAATGAAACTTTGTGTCCCGAAGAAGCTAGGTTCAGTACGAATTTCTCACACATTTATACCTCAGAAATGAGCATGTGGATAGACGTTCGTTCATCTAGCCCAAATGGAACGGATTGCAACAGGAACATTTACTCTGGTTTCTCATACTGTTTCCTAGTGCCGGTTTGAATTTCCTGCAGTTATCACTGTAAAATCGAGTTGGAGCTAGTACCTCCCCACATATATATAAGGATTGCTGTTTGCTGCTGAAAAGAAACATTGTGTTCCTAACAAGCTAGGTGAAGGGCGGCTTTCACAAACACTTATCTCTCAGAACTGATCAAGTGGAGAGATGTTCGTTTATCTAGCAAAAAGGGAACGGGTTCCAGGAGAAACTATTACTCTGGATTCTCAGGCTGTTTCCTAGTGCCGGTTTGAATTTATTGCAGTTTTCACTGTGAAACCGAGTTGGTGCTAGTACCTCCACATATATATATTTGGATTGGTGTATGTAACTGAAAAGAAACTTTGTGTTCCCAACAAGCTAGTTGAAGGACGGCTTCACACACCCTTATCTCCCAGAAGTGAGCATGTGGAGAGACGTTCGTCGCCTAGCACCAAGGGAACGGTTTGCACGAGAAACATTTACTGTGGTTTCTCAGGATTTTTTCCTAGTAACGGTTTGATGTTCCTGCAGTTTTTCACTGTAAAAACCGAGTTGGAGCTAGTACATCCTCCATATATATGTAAGAATTAGGATTTGCAACTGAATAGAAACTTTGTGTTCCCAACAAGCTAGGAGAAGTACGGCATTCACACACACATGTCTCTCAGAACTGAGCATGTGGAAAGACGTTCGTTCATCTAGCACCAAGGAAACGGGTTGCAGGAGAAAATTTTACTTTGGTTTGTCATTCTGTTTCCTAGTGGCGGTTTGAAGTTCCTGCAGTTTTCACTGTAAAACCGAGTTGGAGCTATTACCTCCACATATATATATATGGAGTGGAGTTTGCAACTGAAAAGAAACTGTGTTTCCAACAAGCGAGGTGAAGGACGGCATTCACACACACTTATCCCTCAGAACTGAGCATGTGGAGAGATGTTCATTCACCTAGCACCACGGGAACGGGTTTGCAGGAGAAATTTTACTCTGGTTTCTCTGTCTGTGTATTTGGGCTGCTTTGAAGTTCCTGCAGTTTACATTGTAAAACCGAGTTGGAGCTAGTACCTCCCCATATATATGTAAGAAGTAGGATTTGCAACTGAATAGAAACTTTGTGTTCCCAACAAGCTATGTGAAGGACGGCTTTCACACACACATGTCTCTCAGAACTGAGCATGTGGATAGACGTTCGTTCATCTAGCAAAAGAGAACGGGTTGAAAGAGAAATTTTTACTCTGGTTTCTCAGTCTTTTACCTAGTGCCGGATTTAAATTCCTGCAGTTTTCACTGTAAAGTCGTGTTGGAGCTAGTACCTCCCCATATATATGTATGGAGTGGAGATTGCAACTGAAAAGAAACTTTGTTTTCCCAAAAAGCTAGGTGAAGGACGGCGTTCACTCACACTTATCTCTCAGAACTGAGCATGTGGAGAGACGTTTTTCATATAGCACAAAGTGAACGGGTTGCAGGAGAAAGTTTTTCTCTGGTTTCTCAGTTTGTTTCCTAGTGCTGGTTTGAAGTTCCTGCAGTTTTCACTGAAAGCTGAGTTGGAGCTAGTACCTCCGCATATATATGTATGGATGGTGTTTGCAACTGAAAAGACCTATCTGTTCCCAACAAGCTAGATGAAGGACGGCTTTTCACACACAAATTATCTCTTCAGAACTGTAGCATGTGGAGAGACGTTCGTTCATCTAGCACCAGGGAACGGGTGGAAGGGGAACTTTTAACTCTGGTTTTCTCAGTCTGTTTCCTAGTGCTGGTTTGAAGTTCCTGCAGTTTTCACAATAAAACAGATTTGGAGCTAGTACCTCCCTATATATAAGTATGGAGTGGAGTTTGCAACTGAAAACAAACATTGTGTTCCCAACAAGATAGGTGAAGGACGGCTTTCACAAACACTTATCCCTCAGAACTGAGCAAGTGGAGAGATGTTCGTTTATCTAGCAAAAAGGGAACTGATTGCAGGAGAAACATTTACTGTAGTTTCTCAGGATGTTTCCTAGTGCCGGTTTGAAGTTATTGCAGTTTTCACTGTGAAAAAGAGTTGGAGCTAGTACCTCCACATATATATATTTGGATTGGAGTATGCAATTTAAAAGAAATTTTGTGTTCCTAAAAAGCTAGGTGAAGGACGGCTTTCACACACCCTTATCTCCCAGAAGTGAGCATGTGGAGTGACGTTCGTTCGCCTAGATCCAAGGGAAAGTTTTGCACGTGAAACATTTACTGTGGTTTCTCAGGATGTTTCCTAGTAACGGTTTGATGTTCCTGCAGTTTTCAGTGTAAAACCGAGTTGGAGCTAGCACATTCCCATAGATATGTAAGAATTAGGATTTGCAACTGAATAGAAACTTTGTGTTCCCAACAAGCTATGTGAAGTACGGCTTTCACACACACATGTCTCTCAGAACTGAGCTTGTGGATAGACGTTCGTTCATCTAGCACCAAGGAAACGGGTTGCAGGAGAAACTTTTACTTTGGTTCTCATTCTGTTTCCTAGTGGCGGTTTGAATTTCCTGCAGTTTTCACTGTAAAACCGAGTTTGAGCTATTACCTCCCCATATATATGTATGGAGTGGAGTTTGCAACTGAAAAGAAACTTTGTGTTCCCAACAAGCTAGGTGAAGGACGGCATTCACAAACACTTATCCCTCTGAACTGAGCATGTGGAGAGACGTTCATTCACCTAGCACCACGGGAACGGGTTGCAGGAGAAATTTTACTCTGGTTTCTCTGTCTGTGTCTTTGGGCTGGTTTGAAGTTCCTGCAGTTTACATTGTAAAACCGAGTTGGAGCTAGTAACTCCCCATATATATGTAAGAAGTAGGATTTGCAACTGAATAGAAACTTTCTGTTCCCAACAAGCTAGGTGAAGGACGGCTTCACACACACATGTCTCTCAGAACTGAGCATGTGTATAGACGTTCGTTCATCTAGCAAAAGGGAACGGGTTGAAAGAGAAATTATTACTCTGGTTTCTCAGTCTGTTACCTAGTGCCGGATTGAAGTTCCTGCAATTTTCACTGTAAAGTCGAGTTGGATCTAGTACCCCCATATGTATGTATGGAGTGGAGTTTGCATCTGAAAAGAACCTATCTGTTCCCAACAAGCTAGATGAAGGACGGCTTTCACACACACATATCTCTCAGAACTGAGCATGTGGAGACGTTCGTTCATCTAGCACCAAGGGAACGGGTGGCAGGAGAAACTATTACTCTGGTTTCTCAGTTTCCTAGTGCCGGTTTGAAGTTCCTGCAGTTTTCAAGTAAAACCGAGTTGGAGCTAGTACCTCCCCATATATATGTATGGAGTGGAGTTTGCAACTGAAAAGAAACTTTGTTCCCAACAAGCAAGTTGAAAGACGACTTTCACACACACTATCCCTCAGAACAGAGCATGTGGATAGTCGTGCGTTCATCTAGCTCAAATGGAACGGGTGGCAGGAGGAATATTTACTCTTGTTTTCAGGAAGTTTCCTAGTGCCGGTTTGAATTTCCTGCAGTTTTCACTGTAAAACCGAATTGGAGCTAGTACCTCCCCACATATATGTAAGGATTGGTGTTTGCTGCTGAAAATAACCATTGTGTTCCTAACAATCTATGTGAAGGACGGCTTTCAAACACACTTATCTCTCAGAAGTGAGCATGTGGAGAGACTTTCGTTCATCTAGCACCAAGGGAACGGGTTGCAGGAGAAACTATTACTCTGGTTTCTCAGTCTGTTTCCTTGTGCCGGTTTGATGTTCCTGCAATTTACAGTATAAAAACGATTTGGAGCTAGTACCTCCCCATATATATGTATGGAGTGGAGTTTGCAAATGAAAAGAAACTTTGTGTTCCCAAAAACCTAGCTGAAAGACGGCTTTCACACACACTTATCTCTCAGAAATTAGCATGTGGAGAGAAGTTCGTTCATCTAGCACGAGGGAACGGGTGCAGGACAAAGTTTTACTCTGGTTTCTCAGTCTGTTTCCTAGAGGCGGTTTGAAGTTCCTGCAGTTTCACTGTAAAATTTGTTGGAGCTAGTACCTCCCCATATATATGTAGGGAGGGGTTTGCAACTGAAAAAACT
>NW_022588459.1:0-14447 GCF_009834535.1 Camelus ferus | reverse complement strand
AAGTTTCTTTCACTTGCAACATCCATTCCGTACATATATATGGGGAGGTACTAAGCTCCAACTCGGTTTTACAGTGAAACTGCAGGAACTTCAAACAAGCCCAAGGAAACACACTGAGAAACCAGAGTAAAAGTTTCACCTGCTAACCGTTCCCTTTGTGCTAGATGAACGAACGTCTCCACATGCTCAGTTCTGAGAGATAAGTGTGTGTGAAATCCGTCTTTCACTTAGCTTGTTGGGAACACAAAGTTTCTTTTCAGTAGCAATCTACACTCCATATATATATATGGGGTGGTACTAGCTCCAACTCGGTTTTATAGTGCAAAATGCAGGAACTTCAAACCGGCACTAGGAAACAGACTGAGAAACCAGAGAAGAAGTATCTTCTGCAACCCTTTCCCTTTGTGCTAGATGAAAGAACGTCTCTCCTCCTGCTCAGTTCTGAGAGATATGTGTGTGTGAATGCCGTCCTTCACCTAGCTTGTTGGGAACACAAAGATTCTTTTCAGTTGAAAACTCCACTCCATACATATATTTGGTGAGGTACTAGCTCCAACTCGGTTTTACAGTGCAAACTGCAGGAACTTCAACCCGGCACAAGGAAACAGACTGAGAAACCAGAGTAATAGTATCTCCTGCAAACCGATCCCTTTGTGCTAGATGAACGAAAGTCTCCACAGGCTCAGTTCTGAGAGTTAAGTGTGTGTGAAAGCCGTCCTTCAACTAGCTTGTTGGGAACACAAAGTTTCTTTTCAATTGCAAACTCCACTCCATACATATATATGGGAGGTACTAGCTCCAACTAGGTTTTACCATGAAAAATGCAGGAACTTCAAACAGGCACTAGGAAACAGACTGAGAACCCAGAGTAAATGTTTTCCTCAACCCGTTCCTTTGTGCAAGATGAACGATGTCTCTCCACATGTTCAGTTCTGAGAGATGTATGTGTGTTAAAGCCGTCCTTCACATAGCTTTTTTGGGAACACAAGTTTCTTTTCATTGCATTGCACTCCACTCATACATATATATGGGGAGGTACGAGCTCCAACAAGATTTTACACAGTGAAAACTGTAGGAAATTCAACCGGCAGTAGGAAACAGACTGAGAACCAGAGTAAATGTTTCTCTTGCAACCCGTTCCCTTTGTGCTAGATGAAACGACGTCTCTCCTCTTGCTCAGGTCTGAGAGATATCGTGTGTGAAGCCGTCCTTCACCTAGCTTGTTGGGAACACAAAGCTTCCTTTCAGTTGCAAACACACCATCCATACATATATATGGGATGTACTAACTCCAACTCGGTTTAAACCAGGTCAAACTGCAGGAAACTTCAAACCGGCCACTAGGAAACAGACTGAGAAACCAGAGTAAAAGTTTCTCCTGCAACCCGTTCCCTTTGTGCTAGATGAACGAACTATCTCTCCACATGCTCAGTTCTGAGAGATAAGTGTGTGTGAAAGCCGTACTTCACCTAGCTTGTTGGGAACACAAAGTTTCTTTTCACTTGCAAACTCCACTCCATACATATATATGGGAAGGTACAAGCTCCAACTCGGATTTTACAGTGCAAAACTGCAGGAACTTCAACCGGCACTAGGAACAGACTGAGAATACCAGAGTAAAAGTTTCTCCTGCAACCCGTTTCCTTTTGTGCTAGATGAACTGAACGTCTCTCCACATGCTCAGTTCTGAGAGATAAGTGTGTGTGAAAGCCTGTCCTTCACCTAGCTTGTTTGGAACACAAAAGTTTCTTTTCACTTGCAAACTCCACTCCATACATATATATGGGGAAGTACTAGCTCCAACTCGGTTTACAGTGAAAAATGTCAGGAAATTTCACACCGGCCTAGGAAACACACTGAGAAATCCAGAGTAAAAGTTTCTCCTGACACCCGTTCCCTTTGTGCTAGAAGAACGAACGACTTCCACATGTTCAGTTCTGAGAGATAAGTGTGAGTGAAAGCCGCCCTTCACCTAGTTTGTTGGGAACACAAAGTTTCTTTTCAGTTGCAAACTCCACTCCATACATATATATGGGGAGGTATTAGCTCCAACTCGGTTTTACAGTGAAAACTGCAGGAACTTCATACCGACACTAGGAAACAGACTGAGAAACCAGAGTAAAAAGTTTCACCTGCATCCCCTCCCTTTGTGCTAGATGAAAGAACGTCTCTCCACATGCTCATTTCTGAGAGATAAGTGTGTGTGAAAGCCGTCCTTCACCTAGTTTGTTGGGAACACACAGTTTCTTTTCAGTTGCAAACTCCACTCCATACACATATATGGGGAGGTGCAAGCTCCAACTCGGTTTTACAGTGAAAACTGTAGGAACTTCAAACCCGCACTAGGAAACAGACTGAGAACCAGAGTAATAGTTTCACCTGCAAACCGTTCCCATTGTGCTAGATGAACGAACGTCTCTCCACATGCTCAGTTCTGAGAGATAATTGTGTGTGATATACATCCTTCACCTATCTTGTTGGGAACACAAATTTTCTTTAAAGTTGCAATCTACACTCCATATATATATATGGTGAGGAAGTAGCTCCAACTTCGGTTTTACAGTGCAAAACTGCATTAACTTCAAACCGGCACTAAGGAAAACAGACAGAGAAAACAGAGTATAAGTATTCTCTGCAACCCGTTCCCTTTGTGCTAAATGAAAGAACGTCTCTCGTCCTGCTCAGTTCTGAGAGATAAGTGTGTGTGAAAGCCGTCCTTCACCTAGCTTGTTGGGAACACAAAGCTTCTTTTCAGTTGAAAATTCCACTCCATACATATATATGGGGAGGTACAAGCTCCAACTCGGTTTTACAGTGCAAACTGCAGGAACTTCAAACCGGCACTAGGAAACAGACTGAGAAACCAGAGTAAAAGTATCTCATGCAACCCGTTCCCTTTGTTCTAGATGAACGAACGTCTCTCCACATGTTCAGTTCTGAGAGATAAGTGTGTGTGAAAGCCGTCCTTCACCTAGCTTGTTGGGAACACAAAGTTTCTTTTCAGTTGCAAACTTCACTCCATACATATATATGGGGAGGTACTAGCTCAAACTCGGTTTTACAGTGCAAACTGCAGGAACTTCAAACCGGCAATAGGAAACAGACTGAGAAACCAGAGAAAAAGTTTTTCCTGCAACCCGTTCCATTTGTGCTTGATGAAAGAACGTCTCTCCACATGCTCAGTTCTGAGGGATAAGTGTGTGTGAAAGCCGTACTTCACCAAGCTTTTGGGAACACAAAGTATCTTTTCACTTGCAAACTTCACTCCATACATATATATGGGGAGGTACTAGCTCCAACTCGGTTTTACAGTGAAAACTGCAGGAACTTCAAACCGGCGTTAGGAAACAGACTGAGAAACCAGAGTAAAAGTTTCTCCTGCTACCCGATCCCTTTGTGCTAGATGAACGAACGTCTCTCCACATGCTCAGTTCTGAGAGTTAATTGTGTGTGAAAGCCGTCCTTCACCAATCTTGTTGGGAACTCAAAGTTTCTTTTCAGTTGCAAACTCCAAACCATACATATAAATGGGGAGGCACTAGCTCCAACTCTGTTTTACAGTGCAAATTGCAGGAACTTCTAACCGGCACTAGGAAACAGACTGAGAAACCAGAGAAAAAGTTTCTCCTGCAACCCGTTCCCTTTGTGCTAGATGAACGAACGTCTCTCCACATGCTCAGTTCTGAGAGATAAGTGTGTGTGAAAGCCGCCCTTCACCTATCTTGTTGGGAACACAAAGTTTCTTTTCACTTGCAAACTCCAATCCGTACATATATATGGGGAGGTACTAGCTCCAAATCGGTTTTACAGAGAAAACTGCAGGAACTTCAAACCGGCGTTAGGAAACAGACTGAGAAACCAGAGTAAATGTTTCTCCTGCTACCAGTTCCCTTTGTGCTAGATGAACGAACGTCTCTCCACATGTTCAGTTCTGAGATATAAGTGTGTGTGAAAGCCGTCCTTCAACCAATCTTGTTGGGAACACAAAGGTTCTTTTCAAGTTGCAAACTCCAATCCATACATATATATGGGGAAGGTACTAGCTCCAACTCGGTTTTACAGTGCAAAACTGCAGGAACTTCAAACCGGCACTAGGAAACAGACTGAGAAACCAGAGTAAAAGTTTCTCCTGCAACCTGTTCCCTTTGTGCTAGATGAACGAACGTCTCTCCACATGCTCAGTTCTGAGAGATAAGTGTGTGTGAAAGCCGTCCTTCACCTAGCTTGTTGGGAACACATAGTTTCTTTTCAGTTGCAAACTCCACTCCATACATATATATGGGGAGGGTACTAGCTCCAACTCGGTTTTACAGTGAAAACTGCAGGAACTTCAACCGGCACTAGGAAATAGACTGAGAAACCAGAGTAAAAGTTTCTCCTGCAACCCGTTCCCTTTGTGCTAGATGAACGAAATATCTCTCCACATGCTCAGTTCTGAGAGATAAGTGTGTGTGAATGCCGTCCTTCACCTAGATTGTTGGGAACACAAAGTTTCTTTTCACTTGCAATCTCCACTCCATACATATATATGGGGAGGTACGAGCTCCAACAAGATTTTACAGTGAAAACTGTAGGAAATTCAAACCGGCAGTAGGAAACAGACTGAGAAACCAGAGTAAATGTTTTCCTTGCAACCCGTTCCCTTTGTGCTAGATGAACGAACGTCTCTCCTCCTGCTCAGGTCTGAGAGATAAGTGTGTGTGAAAGCCGTCCTTCAACTAGCTTGTTGGGAACACAAAGCTTCCTTTCAGTTGCAAACACCACTCCATACATATATATGGGGATGTACTAACTCCAACTCGGTTTTACAGTGCAAACTCCAGGAACTTCAAACCGGCACTAGGAAACAGACTGAGAAACCAGAGTAAAAGTTTCTCCTGCAACCCGTTCCCTTTGCGCTAGATGAACGAATATCTCTCCACATGCTCAGTTCTGAGAGATAAGTGTGTGTGAAAGCCGTACTTCACCTAGCTTGTTGGGAACACAAAGTTTCTTTTCACTTGCAAACTCCACTCCATACATATATATGGGAAGGTACAAGCTCCAACTCGGTTTTACAGTGCAAACTGCAGGAACTTCAAACCGGCACTAGGAAACAGACTGAGATACCAGAGTAAAAGTTTCTCCTGCAACCCGTTCCCTTTTTGCTAGATGAATGAACGTCTCTCCACATGCCCAGTTCTGAGAGATAAGTGTGTGTGAAAGCCGTACTTCACCTAGCTTGTTGGGAACACAAAGTTTCTTTTCATTTGCAAACTCCACTACATACATATATATGGGGAGGTACTAGCTCCAACTTGGTTTTAAAGTGAAAAATGCAGGAAATTGAAACCGGCCCTAGGAAACACACTGAGAATCCAGAGTAAAAGTTTCTCCTGACACCCGTTCCCTTTGTGCTAGAAGAACGAACGTCTCTCCACATGTTCAGTTCTGAGAGATAAGTGTGAGTGAAAGCCGCCCTTCACCTAGTTTGTTGGGAACACAAAGTTTCTTTTCAGTTGCAAACTCCACTCCATACATATATATGGGGAGGTATTAGCTCCAACTCGGTTTTACAGTGAAAACTGCAGGAACTTCATACCGACACTAGGAAACAGACTGAGAAACCAGAGTAAAAGTTTCACCTGCATCCCGTTCCCTTTGTGCTAGATGAAAGAACGTCTCTCCACATGCTCATTTCTGAGAGATAAGTGTGTGTGAAAGCCGTCCTTCACCTAGCTTGTTGGGAACACATAGTTTCTTTTCAGTTGCAAAATCCACTCCATACACATATATGGGGAGGTGCAAGCTCCAACTCGGTTTTACAGTGAAAACTGCAGGAACTTCAAACCCGCACTAGGAAACAGACTGAGAACCAGAGTAAAAGTTTCACCTGCAAACCGTTCCCATTGTGCTAGATGAACGAACGTCTCTCCACATGCTCAGTTCTGATAGATAAATGTGTGTGATATCCATCCTTCACCTATCTTGTTGGGAACACAAAGTTTCTTTTCAGTTGCAATCTACACTCCATATATATATACGGTGAGGAACTAGCTCCAACTAGGTTTTACAGTGCAAAATGCATTAACTTCAAACCGGCACAAGGAAACAGACTGAGAAAACAGAGTAGAAGTATCTTCTGCAACCCGTTCCCTTTGTGCTAGATGAAAGAACGTCTCTCGTCCTGCTCAGTTCTGAGAGATAAGTGTGTGTGAAAACCTTTCTTCAGCTAGCTTGTTGGGAACACAAAGCTTCTTTTCAGATGAAAATTCCACTCCATACATATATTTGGGGAGGTACAAGCTCCAACTCGGTTTTACAGTGCAAACTGCAGGAACTTCAAACCGGCACTAGGAAACAGACTGAGAACCCAGAGTAAAAGTATCTCCTGCAACCCGTTCCCATTGTGCTAGATGAACGAACGTCTCTCCACATGTTCAGTTCTGAGAGATATGTGTGTGTGAAAGCCGTCCTTCACCAATCTTGTTGGGAACACAAAGTTTCTTTTCAGTTGCAAACTCCACTCCATACATATATATGGGGAGGTACTAGCTCAAACTCGGTTTTACAGTGAAAACTGCAGGAACTTCAAACCGGCACTAGGAAACAGACTGAGAAACCAGAGTAAATGTATCTCCTGCAACCCGTTCCCTTTGTTCTAGATGAACGAACGTCTCTCCACATGCTCAGTTCTGAGAGATAAGTGTGTGTGAAAGCCGTACTTCACCTAGCTTGTTGGGAACACAAAGTTTCTTTTCAGTTGCAAACTCCAATCCATACATATATATGGGGAAGTACTAGCTCCAACTCGGTTTTACAGTGCAAACTGCAGGAACTTCAAACCGGCACTAGGAAACAGACTTAGAAACCAGAGTAAAAGTTTCTCCTGCAACCCGTTCCCTTTGTGCTAGATGAACGAACGTCTCTCCACATGCTCAGTTCTGAGAGATAAGTGTGTGTGAAAGCCGTCCTTCACCTAGCTTGTTGGGAACACAAAGTTTCTTTTCAGTTGCAAACTCCACTCCATACATATATATGGGGAGGTACTAGCTCCAACTCGGTTTTACAGTGAAAACTGCAGGAACTTCAACCGGCACTAGGAAACAGACTGAGAAACCAGAGTAAAAGTTTCCCTGCAACCCGTTCCCTTGTGCTAGATGAACGAACGTCTCTCCACATGCTCAGTTCTGAGAGATAAGTGTGTGTGAAAGCCGTCCTTCACCTAGCTTGTTGGGAACACAAAGTTTCTTTTCAGTTGCAAACTCCACTCCATACATATATATGGGGAGGTACTAGCTCCAACTCGGTTTTACAGTGAAAACTGCAGGAACTTCAAACCGGCACTAGGAAACAGACTGAGAAACCAGAGTAAAAGTTTCTCCTGCAACCCGTTCCCTTTGTGCTAGATGAACGAACGTCTCTCCACATGCTCAGTTCTGAGAGATAAGTGTGTGTGAAATGCCGTCCTTCACCTAGCTTGTTGGGAACACAAAGTTTCTTTCAGTTGCAAACTCCACTCCATACATATATATGGGGAGGTACTAGCTCCAACTCGGTTTTACAGTGAAAACTGCAGGAACTTCAAACCGGCACTAGGAAACAGACTGAGAAACCAGAGTAAATAGTTTCTCCTGCAACCCGTTCCCTTTGTGCTAGATGAACGAACGTCTCTCCACATGCTCAGTTCTGAGAGATAAGTGTGTGTGAAAGCCGTCCTTCACCTAGCTTGTTGGGAACACAAAGTTTCTTTTCAGTGCAAACTCCACTCCATACATATATATGGGGAGGTACTAGCTCCAACTCGGTTTTACAGTGAAAACTGCAGGAACTTCAAACCGGCACTAGGAAACAGACTGAGAAACCAGAGTAAAGGTTTCTCCTGCAACCCGTTCCCTTTGTGCTAGATGAACGAACGTCTCTCCACATGCTCAGTTCTGAGAGATAAGTGTGTGTGAAAGCCGTCCTTCACCTAGCTTGTTGGGAACACAAAGTTTCTTTTCACTTGCAAACTCCACTCCATACATATATATGGGGAGGTACTAGCTCCAACTCGGTTTTACAGTGAAAACTGCAGGAACTTCAAACCGGCACTAGGAAACAGACTGAGAAACCAGAGTAAAATGTTTCTCCTGCAACCCGTTCCCTTTGTGCTAGATGAACGAACGTCTCTCCACATGCTCAGTTCTGAGAGATAAGTGTGTGTGAAAGCCGTCCTTCACCTAGCTTGTTGGGAACACAAAGTTTCTTTTCAGTTGCAAACTCCACTCCATACATATATATGGGGAGGTACTAGCTCCAACTCGGTTTTACAGTGCAAACTGCAGGAACTTCAAACCGGCACTAGGAAACAGACTGAGAAACCAGAGTAAAAGTTTCTCCTGCAACCCGTTCCCTTTGTGCTAGATGAACGAACGTCTCTCCACATGCTCAGTTCTGAGAGATAAGTGTGTGTGAAAGCCGTCCTTCACCTAGCTTGTTGGGAACACAAAGTTTCTTTTTCACTTGCAAACTCCACTCCATACATATATATGGGAAGGTACTAGCTCCAACTCGGTTTTACAGTGCAAACTGCAGGAACTTCAAACCGGCACTAGGAAACAGACTGAGAAACCAGAGTAAAAGTTTCTCCTGCAACCCGTTCCCTTTGTGCTAGATGAACGAACGTCTCTCCACATGCTCAGTTCTGAGAGATAAGTGTGTGTGAAAGCCGTCCTTCACCTAGCTTGTTGGGAACACAAAGTTTCTTTTCACTTGCAAACTCCACTCCATACATATATATGGGGAGGTACTAGCTCCAACTCGGTTTTACAGTGAAAACTGCAGGAACTTCAAACCGGCACTAGGAAACAGACTGAGAATCCAGAGTAAAAGTTTCTCCTGCACCCGTTCCCTTTGTGCTAGATGAAACGAACGTCTCTCCACATGCTCAGTTCTGAGAGATAAGTGTGTGTGAAAGCCGTCCTTCACCTAGCTTGTTGGGAACACAAAGTTTCTTTCAGTTGCAAACTCCACTCCATACATATATATGGGGAGGTACTAGCTCCAACTCGGTTTTACAGTGAAAACTGCAGGAACTTCAAACCGGCACTAGGAAACAGACTGAGAAACCAGAGTAAAAGTTTCTCCTGCAACCCGTTCCCTTTGTGCTAGATGAACGAACGTCTCTCCACATGCTCAGTTCTGAGAGATAAGTGTGTGTGAAAGCCGTCCTTCACCTAGCTTGTTGGGAACACAAAGTTTCTTTTCAGTTGCAAACTCCACTCCATACATATATATGGGAGGTACTAGCTCCAACTCGGTTTTACAGTGAAAACTGCAGGAACTTCAAACCGGCACTAGGAAACAGACTGAGAAACCAGAGTAAAGTTTCTCCTGCAAACCCGTTCCCATTTGTGCTAGATGAACGAACGTCTCTCCACATGCTCAGTTCTGAGAGATAAGTGTGTGTGAAAGCCGTCCTTCACCTAGCTTGTTGGGAACACAAAGTTTCTTTTCAGTTGCAAACTCCACTCCATACATATATATGGGGAGGTACTAGCTCCAACTCGGTTTTACAGTCAAAACTGCAGGAACTTCAAACCGGCACTAGGAAACAGACTGAGAAACCAGAGTAAAAGTTTCTCCTGCAACCCGTTCCCTTTGTGCTAGATGAACGAACGTCTCTCCACATGCTCAGTTCTGAGAGATAAGTGTGTGTGAAAGCCGTCCTTCACCTAGCTTGTTGGGAACACAAAGTTTCTTTTCAGTTGCAAACTCCACTCCATACATATATATGGGGAGGTACTAGCTCCAACTCGGTTTACAGTGAAAACTGCAGGAACTTCAAACCGGCACTAGGAAACAGACTGAGAAACCAGAGTAAAAGTTTCTCCTGCAACCCGTTCCCTTTGTGCTAGATGAACGAACGTCTCTCCACATGCTCAGTTCTGAGAGATAAGTGTGTGTGAAAGCCGTCCTTCACCTAGCTTGTTGGGAACACAAAGTTTCTTTTCAGTTGCAAACTCCACTCCATACATATATATGGGGAGGTACTAGCTCCAACTCGGTTTTACAGTGAAAACTGCAGGAACTTCAAACCGGCACTAGGAAACAGACTGAGAAACCAGAGTAAAAGTTTCTCCTGCAACCCGTTCCTTTGTGCTAGATGAACGAACGTCTCTCCACATGCTCAGTTCTGAGAGATAAGTGTGTGTGAAAGCCGTCCTTCACCTAGCTTGTTGGGAACACAAAGTTTCTTTTCAGTTGCAAACTCCACTCCATACATATATATGGGGAGGTACTAGCTCCAACTCGTTTTACAGTGCAAACTGCAGGAACTTCAAACCGGCACTAGGAAACAGACTGAGAAACCAGAGTAAAAGTTTCTCCTGCAACCGTTCCCTTTGTGCTAGATGAACGAACGTCTCTCCACATGCTCAGTTCTGAGAGATAAGTGTGTGTGAAAGCCGTCCTTCACCTAGCTTGTTGGGAACACAAAGTTTCTTTTCAGTTGCAAACTCCACTCCATACATATATATGGGGAGGTACTAGCTCCAACTCTGTTTTACAGTGAAAACTGCAGGAACTTCAAACCGGCACTAGGAAACAGACTGAGAAACCAGAGTAAAAGTTTCTCCTGCAACCCGTTCCCTTTGTGCTAGATGAACGAACGTCTCTCCACATGCTCAGTTCTGAGAGATAAGTGTGTGTGAAAGCCGTCCTTCACCTAGCTTGTTGGGAACACAAAGTTTCTTTTCAGTTGCAAACTCCACTCCATACATATATATGGGGAGGTACTAGCTCCAACTCGGTTTTACAGTGAAAACTGCAGGAACTTCAAACCGGCACTAGGAAACAGACTGAGAAACCAGAGTAAAAGTTTCTCCTGCAACCCGTTCCCTTTGTGCTAGATGAACGAACGTCTCTCCACATGCTCAGTTCTGAGAGATAAGTGTGTGTGAAAGCCGCCTTCACCTAGCTTGTTGGGAACACAAAGTTTCTTTTCAGTTGCAAACTCCACTCCATACATATATATGGGGAGGTACTAGCTCCAACTCGGTTTTACAGTGAAAACTGCAGGAACTTCAAACCGGCACTAGGAAACAGACTGAGAAACCAGAGTAAAAGTTTCTCCTGCAACCAGTTCCATTTGTGCTAGATGAACGAACGTCTCTCCACATGCTCAGTTCTGAGAGATAAGTGTGTGTGAAAGCCGTCCTTCAACCTAGCTTGTTGGGAACACAAGTTCTTTTCAGTTGCAAACTCCACTCCATACATATATATGGGGAGGTACTAGCTCCAACTCGGTTTACAGTGAAAACTGCAGGAACTTCAAACCGGCACTAGGAAACAGACTGAGAAACCAGAGTAAAAGTTTCTCCTGCAACCCGTTCCCTTTGTGCTAGATGAACGAACGTCTCTCCACATGCTCAGTTCTGAGAGATAAGTGTGTGTGAAAGCCGTCCTTCACCTAGCTTGTTGGGAACACAAGTTTCTTTTCAGTTGCAAACTCCACTCCATACATATATATGGGGAGGTACTAGCTCCAACTCGGTTTTACAGTGAAAACTGCAGGAACTTCAAACCGGCACTAGGAAACAGACTGAGAAACCAGAGTAAAGTTTCTCCTGCAACCCGTTCCCTTTGTGCTAGATGAACGAACGTCTCTCCACATGCTCAGTTCTGAGAGATAAGTGTGTGTGAAAGCCGTCCTTCACCTAGCTTGTTGAGAACACAAAGTTTCTTTTCAGTTGCAAACTCCACTCCATACATATATATGGGGAGGTACTAGCTCCAACTCGGTTTTACAGTGCAAACTGCAGGAACTTCAAACCGGCACTAGGAAACAGACTGAGAAACCAGAGTAAAAGTTTCTCCTGCAACCCTTTCCCTTGTGCTAGATGAACGAACGTCTCTCCACATGCTCATTTCTGAGAGATAAGATGTGTGTTAAAGCCGTCCTTCACCTAGCTTGTTGGGAACACAAAGTTTCTTTTCACTTGCAAACTCCACTCCATACATATATATGGGGAGGTACTAAGCTCCAACTCTGTTTTACAGTGAAAACTGCAGGAACTTCAAACCGGCACTAGGAAACAGACTGAGAAACCAGAGTATAAGTTTCTCCTGCAACCCGTTCCCTTTGTGCTAGATGAACGAACGTCTCTCCACATGCTCAGTTCTGAGAGATAAGTGTGTGTGAAAGCCGTCCTTCACCTAGCTTGTTGGGAACACAAAGTTTCTTTTCAGTTGCAAACTCCACTCCATACATATATATGGGGAGGTACTAGCTCCAACTCGGTTTTACAGTGAAAACTGCAGGAACTTCAAACCGGCACTAGGAAACAGACTGAGAAACCAGAGTAAAAGTATCTCCTGCAACCCGTTCCCATTTGTGCTAGATGAACGAACGTCTCTCCACATGCTCAGTTCTGAGAGATAAGTGTGTGTGAAAGCCGTCCTTCACCTAGCTTGTTGGGAACACAAAGTTTCTTTTCACTTGCAAACTCCACTCCATACATATATATGGGGAGGTACTAGCTCCAACTCGGTTTTACAGTGCAAAACTGCAGGAACTTCAAACCGGCACTAGGAAACAGACTGAGAAACCAGAGTAAAAGTTTCTCCTGCAACCCGTTCCCTTTGTGCTAGATGAACGAACGTCTCTCCACATGCTCAGTTCTGAGAGATAAGTGTGTGTGAAAGCCGTCCTTCACCTAGCTTGTGGTAACACAAAGTTTCTTTTCAGTTGCAAACTCCAATCCATACATATATATGGGGAGGTACTAGCTCCAACTCGGTTTTACAGTGAAAACTGCAGGAACTTCAAACCGGCACTAGGAAACAGACTGAGAAACCAGAATAAAAGTATCTCCTGCAACCCGTTCCCTTTGTGCTAGATGAACGAACGTCTCTCCACATGCTCAGTTCTGAGAGATAAGTGTGTGTGAAAGCCGTCCCTTCACCTAGCTTGTTGGGAACACAAAGTTTCTTTTCACTTGCAAACTCCAATCCATACATATATATGGGGAGGTACTAGCTCCAACTCGGTTTTACAGAGAAAACTGCAGGAACTTCAAACCGGCGTTAGGAAACAGACTGAGAAACCAGAGTAAATGTTTCTCCTGCTACCAGTTCCCTTTGTGCTAGATGAACGAACGTCTCTCCACATGTTCAGTTCTGAGATATAAGTGTGTGTGAAAGCCGTCCTTCAACAATCTTGTTGGAACACAAAGGTTCTTTTCAGTTGCAAACTCCAATCCATACATATATATGGGGAAGTACTAGCTCCAACTCGGTTTTACAGTGCAAACTGCAGGAACTTCAAACCGGCACTAGGAAACAGACTTAGAACCAGAGTAAATGTTTCTCCTGCAACCTGTTCCCTTTGTGCTAGATGAAAGAACGTCTCTCCACATGCTCAGTTCTGAGAGATAAGTGTGTGTGAATGCCGTCCTTCACCTAGATTGTTGGGAACACAAGTTTCTTTTCAGTTGCAAACTCCACTCATACATATATATGGGAGGGTACTAGCTCCAACTCGGTTTTACAGTGAAAACTGCAGGAACTTCAACACGGCACTAGGAAACTAGACTGAGAAACCAGAGTAAAGTTTCTCCTGCCAACCCGTTCCCTTTGTGCTAGCTGAACGAACGTCTCTCCAACATGCTCAGTTCTGAGAGATAAGTGTGTGTGAAAGCCGTCCTTTCACCTAGCTTGTTGAGGAACACAAAGTTCTTTTCAGTTGCAAACTCCACTCCATACATATATATGGGGAGGTACTAGCTCCAACTCGATTTACAGTGCAAACTTGCAGGAACTTCAAACCGGGCACTAGGAAACAGACTGAGAAACCAGAGTAAAGTTTCTACTGCAACCCGTTTCCTTTGTGCCTAGATGACACGAACGTCTCTCACATGCTCATTTCTAGAGAGATAAGAGTGTGTAACCAGTCCTTCACCTAGATTGTTGGGAACACAAGTTCTTTTTCACTTTCAACCCACCCATACATATAATGGGGAGGTACAAACTCCAACTCTGTTTTACAGTGAAAATTGCAGGAAATTCAAACCGGCACAAGGAAACAGACTGAGAAACCAGAGAATAAGTTTCTCCTGCAAACCGTTCCCTTTGTGCTAGATGAACGAACGTCTCTCCACATGCTCAGTTTTGAGAGATAAGTGTGTGTAAAAGCCGTCCTTCACCTAGCTTGTTGGGAACACAAAGTTTCTTTTCAGTTGCAAAACTCCAATCCATACATATATATGGGGAGGTACTAGCTCCAACTCGGTTTTACCGTGAAACTGCAGGGAACTTCAAACCGGCACTAGGAAACGACTGAGAAACCAGAATAAAAGTATCTCCTGCAACCCGTTCCCATTGTGCAAGATAAACGAACGTCTCTAAACATGCTTCAGTTTCTGAGAGATAAGTGTGTGTGAAAGCCATACTTCACCTAGCTTGTTGGGAACACAAAGTTTCTTTTC